>NW_015640057.1:602383-615136 GCF_001515625.1 Sinocyclocheilus rhinocerous
AGATAGATAGATAGATAGATAGATAGATAGATAGATGACAGACAGACAGACAGACAGATAGATGACAGACAGACAGACAGATATAGATAGATGACAGACAGACAAACAGAAGATAGATGACAGACAGACAGACAGAAGATTAGGGTTGGGTATCGATTGGGTTTTTTACGATACCGGTGCCAAATCCATACTTTTAAAACGGTACCGGTGCCTAAACGGTGCCTGAACCGATACTTAAAAAAAAACAAAAAAAACATGGATAACATTAAAGAACATTACAGACAGACAGACAGACAGACAGACAGACAGACAGACAGACAGACAGACAGACAGACAGACAGACAGACAGACAGACAGACAGACAGACAGACAGACAGACAGACAGACAGACAGACAGACAGACAGACAGACAGACAGACAGACAGACAGACAGACAGACAGACAGACAGATAGATAGATAGATAGAGAATTCTACATTATTCAGTACAAAAACCACTAAAAAACAGTATAGATTTATAATATTAGCCTCATTTACAGTAGAATATCAGCAAAAATGTAAAAATACCTCAGATCCTCAATCTCCTTGATGTAATTCTGAATCATATTTCCAATCTCCTCACTGCCTTCACCTGAAAACATAGTCCAAATTCTGTCAACAACTATCAAACATCTTACAAAGTCTTTGATTGGCCGTATTTGCCGTGCTGTACCTGCTCTGGAGAGCACCTGATTGGCCTGTTCACTGAGCAGCTGCGTGAGCCGAGCGCCCTGAGCATCGATGGCTTCCTGCATGGCCTTCACGCGCATGCGCAGATTATTGTTCTCTATCTGCAGCATTGAGTTCTCATGGAACATGTCGTTGATGCTTTCCAGCCCATCCTCTCCGACCATACGCTTCCCCTGAGAAACACAGACAGACTTACTTCATTCACCAAACATTCACACAATTTATATAAAAGAATCACAATATTATTTATTAGCTAAACCCCTATGTCATAAATTTCTATTTCACAAGTTATCTGAAATGAACGTCTAGGGGTTTGCAATCCCTTGATTGGTAAAGCCTGCCGTAAAAAAAAATAACGTAATATTTTAGCACTGTTTAGCTGACACTATTTAATCATATTAATCAGGCATTAAAGGCCCCAGCATACTTCATTGTGCATGTTTTGCTTCATCTAGAGCACTTGTTTAGCGTGGTGGCACTACCTAATGGACCTTTTTACATTTTACCACTCACGTCTTTCACTAGTTTTGAGTGAATGGCCGCTTACTGATAAAACAACTAAGAGTTGGCTCTTCAAGTGACATTGAGTGATGAAAAAATCCCAAAGATTTAAAGACTGGCTGTTTTCTACCAACTATTTCAGGGGGATTTTGTTGACTAATCATTCTTCAAAAGTTCTTATTGTAGTGCTGTGGGAACAAATTTGTTTCAAAGTGAACTATTATAAACCAATCCACCCTGACTCTAGAAATTATGCAGAAGCCAGCCAAGCAGATTGCTTATGATTTTTTGGAAACATTTTTATTTTTAAGTAGGACTGCATCTGGCGGTCCAAGTTCAGTAATCATCTATACTTGAAACTGAACCTCTAAACTCAGTGTTAGCAGGTCAAATTATGAACCATCACTCATTAACTAAACTAAAGTTTTAGCATTTTAATGCATTTGGTCGTGGCCCACTAGATCTGTTACGCACGCTGCTGCTGGACTTGCTACTACCAACCGATACACAGACACATTGCTGTGAGCATGTCAGACAAGCTGCAGCAGCAATAGGAATACAGTAAATAAATCCTGTAGCAGATGTAGACAGGTGGTGCTGGGGGAGGTGGAGGGTTTCAGAGCATCTTTGACAGTGCGCTGCAGGACCAGCTTACAGCAAACAATGAACCAGACTATTTCATGTTGAGCAAGCAATCTCATTGGCTGCAGAATGAGCAGAGACCAATCAGCTTGTAAATAAGTCATAGCAGACTGCATGTAAAGGATCCATCAGCCTGCGTCTAGATTTTCATGACTGAGCTATATATGTTGAGGATACACTGAAGACATGCTGGAACTGAAATCCAACTCACATAGAAGTTTCTCAGGCCTAACAAATATTTTTATAGCAGAATCTCACCGTTCTGTACTCCATGAGCTCCATCTGCAGTCGGGCGATCTCCGTCCTGAGTGCACTGATCTGCTGGCTGGCCTTGTCTTGGTTCACCACCACCTTGTTCTTGATGTTGCGAGCTCTGTTAGCGTACTTCAGTGTGTTTAGGGTTTCCATGAAGTCCTGATCTGATGGGCTGGTGCAGGAGATCATCACTGTTCGACTAAGAAACCGGAGAGAATGTCCAGCTTTATTTATTTACTCGTACTGTCTAATGCTACAATGCCAAATTAATATTTTGTCCGGATGTGGATCAAGTCTGCTGCATCGCAATACATTGTTGAAAATGCATCCCTAATGTTGGTATTATGATCCTGATTAAAGAATTTTAAGCTCGCCAGTCAAAAATTGTCATTATCGTGTTATAATTCTGTTATTATCCTGTTATTACACCGCTATTCCAAATTTGCATGCTGTTCATGGGAAATACTGTGAAAAGCATTTTATAGATGCTATATATTTATTTATTTAAAGAATTTTAACTGAATTTGACTATTGTTAGATTGAAAAATTGAGAAGATTTGGAATATTTGCGTGCTATATTTCAAGTCTTCTCAAATCATATGATAACTTTGACTAAAATTGACTGAAATTTAAGTTGTCATTCAATTATAATATTCACCGACATCAAATATGGCACCAGTTGTCAGGTGTGGCATCAATGATATTTGGTCAAGAGACATGCAAGAACACATTTTGTTGTTGACGTCCAATCTGACATTATTTGTTGAAAGGCTACATGTTTGATTTCAAAGCTACAACGACAGAAAAAATTATCAAAGAATAATGCTTTGAATTCTGATCTGCTCTACATACAAACCTATTGGAATATAGTGCATATGGACTGCTTTCGTTTTTATGCCTTTTACAGTTTGACAGTCACTGTTACTTCAAACTATCATTGTATGAAAAAGACCTTCTTCGAAATTACTCTTAATGTTTCCAAGAAAAAATAACCGCATTCTGAGAAAATAATGACAGAATTGAAATTTTTGGGTGAACTATTCCTTTAAAGGTGGAGTAAGCGATTTTTAAAAAAGACTTTAGAAAACTGATTCGGGCCGAATTGCAAACCAAACTTGTAGCCAATCAGCAATAAGGGGCGTGTCTACTCATGATGTGGAGGAGAGAGAGTTCAGAGCACAGGACGGACATTAGCGAGTCGAGCGACAGAAAGATAGAGATGGCGGATAAAAAACAAGAGGAAAACGTCTGCGGAACAAAGGAAGGCTTAAGGCAATAAGGCAAGAACGTTTGCTTCTGTCTCCTAAAGCACTGATGACATTCCCTAATGCCAGCTGCATCACAGCCAGAAAAGAGAAGTTTCAGTTCACCTTATATAATTCTAGCCTGTGGGCGATTAATATGCAGTCTTATTATGTGTCATTGTTTAATAATATTACTCGTTCTGACCAATCCACAGTTAATGGAGATGCCCTCTTTGGCTCGGTCCCCTGTGGCCCCCGTCCTCTTGAGTCTCTCTGATCCAGCCAGATCCACGAAGTGAAACTTGGCTGTGAGGGTTTCAAACTCTTCCATCTCAGACGAGCTGTTGGCCAGTCGATTGTCGGTTTCATTGTCCTGCTCTGGAGGCTGAGAAAAAAAACATGAAAAGTTAATTAAAACACAACAATAGACTAGACGGTGTTTGTTCATTTTGGTGTGTTTCTACTCAATATGGCAGCTGTAGGAATGTGACCGCAATAACTTATGGTACTTACGCTTTCTGCGGGTGCACAAACACGCACTTGGCAGATGTGAATGGTGAAGATGGCGTGAGATCGAGAGCTCTGTACATTCATCTGAGTGCTAGCAGTGGTGCGGCAGAGAGCGCCCAGCTTCAGACACTGCATCATCTACAACACACACATCAGTACAGTCACTTACACTTCATGCATAATATCTGGATACAGTATCTTGGAAAAGAAATGGCTGACTCTCACTTCCGCCTCTGAGGAGACTGTGCGTGTTGTCACGCCTACAGTGTAGATGCTGCCGCTGGCGTCCTCGTGGATTTTAATGTGAGATTTCTGCTTCTTCATCTCAATGTCACGTGTGGTGTCGAAAAGATCTAACACCTCTTCATTATACAACTGAGAGAAGACAGACCATACAATAGTAATTAAACCATTCATATTATTGCACTGTTTTTTGCACATATTTCTTACATATGTGACCCTGGACCACAAAACCAATCATAAGATTTATATCATGAGATTATGAGATTTATACATCATCTGAAAGCTGAATAAATAGAAAAAGCTTTCCATTGATGTATGGTTTGTTAGGATAGGAAAATATTTGGTCGAGATACAACTATCTGAAAATCTGGAATCCGAGGGTGCAAAAAAATACAAATATTGAGAAAATCTCCTTTAAAGTTGTCCAAATTAAATTCTTAGCAATGCATATTAATAATCAAAAATTAAGTTTTGATATATTTACAGTAGGAAATTTACAAAATATCTTCATGGAACATGATCTTTACTTAATATCCTAATGATTTTTGGCATAAAAGAAAAATCTATAATTTTGACCCATACAATGTTTTTTTTGGCTATTGCTACAAATATACCCCAGCGACTTAAGACTGCTTTTGTGCTCCAGGGTCACATATATAGGGACTATTTGTTTGTCTGACCAATGGTAGTTAGGGAGGAATATCAGTCAGTCACACAAAAGGATCATTAAAATAATCTAGTAAAGCACAGTCCACAAAAGCTCTGTACCTCCAGAAACTGTGCGCTGATCTTGAACTCTGGGACGGGTCGACCCTGATCTGCGGCCGTCTGCCGTCTCTGCTCGATGCCTTTAAAGAGGTGACCGACCGCCCGCGGGATGATGCCCAGCTCCTCGTCTGATATGGTCACGTCAAAGCCCGTGCCCATCGTATACGTCTTCCCCGACCCTGTCTGAGATCCAACACCAACATCTGATCAGTGTCGATACGTTCAACTGTTTAATAAACACTTCATTATGTGGTTATTTATTTATTTTATAACTGTGCAGGTTGAACCCATAGACTGTATAAAAACATGGACGTAGTGACCGTGACGTCACCCGTAGGTTTCTGGAGAGCGTTTTTGAAGCTCAAAGTAGGCGGAGCGGGCCGTCACCATCTTGGCAGCACGTCACTCCCGGATAATCGAAAATGGGCAAAGAGGCGGGAGCTGGTTGCTGAAGCCACGCCAAGGTTGCCGCTTGGTTGAACCCAATTATAGTTGTGATGTAAAAGTACGATTGAGGAGGACGGCACACTATTTTCCTGTTTAACACTGTAAAGAAGCTTTGACACAATATGCATTGTAAAAAGCGCTATAAAAATAATGGTGTTTTGTCTAGAGGGTGTCACATGTGTTTTTCTGCTGGAGTTCGATGTGTCTGACTGGCGGATGAGTGAGACTGTTGATAAATCAGGATTAACACAGTGCCACGGGGAGAGACAGACAGATATCAAATCTGTGATGTCGTTTGGAGGAAGTCAGCCATGAAATGCAGGTCACAGGTCATAAATGAGACAGACAACATGAAGAATATATGGATGTCAGAGCAGAGCTCGCACATGTGAAACTAGGTCAAATCCAAACTCCTTTAACCTGTCATCTTAAATGATCCTGGATGTGCTCGAATTCCTCACATGTGGGACAATAACTAACCAGAAGTGTCAAAGTCAACATGAAAAGACATTTTCTAGAAACACAAACCTGTCCGTAGGCAAAAATAGTGGCATTATAACCCTCAAAACATCCTTCGATGAGTTTCTCAGTGCAGTTGGCATAGATGGTGTCCTGCGTCGAGTCCATGTCAAACACATAGTCATACGTGAAGGCCTTGTCCTTTCCCAGAACCACCTGGGGTTCGCCAGGGGTCACAAATGTGCAGATGTGACATCCCTCAATCTTTTCCTTTGCCAGCTGAGGACGAATCCTGTGACACACAGAGACATGAAATATTCTAAAACGACTTGCACAGTCACACGCTGAATAACAACGAGAGCCTCCTGATGTGTTGATAAAGTGACAATTAGTCATCTAAAATAGGAATGTAATTACTGGGTGTCTGACTGCATAGGATAGCATGTCTAGCAAGAAGTTTTACACTTCAAAGATGAAATCTCCGTCAATAAGCAAAAGGATGCTTCCTCACATTCAGCAAGATACAAAAAAAAACTAAGTTTGATCTCTAGAAGTATCTATTATATTCTAGTATTCAAATATGGCTCCGGTCCTTCTTGATCCCTCTTTCATCTTTTTGATGAAAAATCTTTCGTCCAATCACTTAGAAAAGTAACATCACACCTCTCTTTAACAAGCCATATTTGAGGTAGCATTCATAGCACACCAAGTTTAATACTTAGCAGTATGGTTTGTTTAAATCACCAATCAGCAGCAACAGTGAGGCTTGCATGGCGAGAGAGAGATACGTGGGTGAGAGAGACATAAGCAGAGGATGGGTTGGAGCCAGTCTGTAAGATCTGTATTGTTTCAAACATGTCAGTAGTGTGGAAGCATTTAAAACGGTCCAAGAAAGACCAATCATTACAAGCACCGACAGCGAGAGACAGTTTAGCACTGCATCGCATGTCTTCGATGAGAAGAGGAGGGTGGTTATTAGATGATTGATGATTTCATACTGTATTATGATTGAAATTGCCAAATGGCCTTAAACAATTCGTAAAGAAACTGCAGAAGGTTATGTTTTCTAATACACGCACGAATTGCAGGTATTCTGACAGCCCTGCACTGATGGCGCTGTCTGCTTGTTAGCCAGGGTTCAAAGCACGAGGAAAATCTGCGCTGAAACAGTGTAACTCGTCAGTTGCTCAGTAAAATTTTTCTGAATTTTTACAAGGCATGTGACAGTGTGATATGTGCGACAAACATCTTCCCAAATTCGTAATGAGAATCATTTATAAATCTGCTGTTGTCAAACGAAAAGAAGCACTGAGGTCTTCCTGTGGGTTTCCGCCAAAATAAAAGCTGAGAAAAAGCAAGAACTCCATCAGCATTCATAAATGTTACAGTGTTGTCATTTCACTGTTGTTCTGTAAAATAAAATAATAAGTAAAACAATAATAATGATAATAATACTTACAACAGCGCTATTAATGAATGTATTATAACATTCACACATAGTGT
Organism: Sinocyclocheilus rhinocerous; assembly: GCF_001515625.1. NCBI lineage: Eukaryota > Metazoa > Chordata > Actinopteri > Cypriniformes > Cyprinidae > Sinocyclocheilus > Sinocyclocheilus rhinocerous. Next base: position 609,683 of record NW_015640057.1, read on the forward strand.
TCAAATTGTGAGCTGTAATATTTTCTTATGTTTTAAAAGAAGTCTCTTCTGCTCAGGAAGGCTGCATTTATTTGTACAGTAAAAATTGCATGCCTGATTCAAGGGGTCTCAAAAATGGCCAAAAAATATTATTTTACTAACTTATTAATTTTAAGTTAAATTGTGCTTTGTTTTTGTAATGTCTGCTAGAACGTTAAAAAATGTTCAGTGTTAAACAAATATTTTTAAATTGTTGTTTTGTAATATATTTATTTTTTCTTTGAAAAGCAAGACAAAATGGTAAAAAGCACATTTTGGCTATTTAATTTATACAATGGTGAAAATTTTTTTGGGCTAAATACATGGGGAGACGGCCCAGTGTTTAATTTTCGGCTTCAGCCAAGAATTTTCATTTTGGTGCATCCCTAGCCTGAACCAGCTGAACTGGCTCCTTTCGACTCTGAGGGGCAAGGGCACTATTCCGAGTCTCTCCCATTTGTCAGAGCTTCTCACCTTGTCTCTCATATTTAGCTCAGACACCCTTCTGAGAAAACACATTTCAGCAGCTCATGTGGTTGGAACATAGATCAACTGGTTAATCGAGAGTTTCGCCTTCACCTTCGCATTCAGCTCCGGCTTCACCACGACAGTCTGGTACAACAACCGAACTACTGCCGCCACCGCTCCTTTCTATCGATCTCATGTTTAGATCTGCCCTCACTTGTGAACAAGAACTCAAGATACTTGAACCCCTCTACTTGGGAAAGCAACTCACTCCCTACTTGAAGTGGGTAATCCACCTTTTTCTGTTTGAGAACCATGGCCTCAGATTTGGAGGTGCTGACTAATATCACCAGGCAAGGTCAGCAAGTTCCCATCCTGACTTACAAGAGCCTGAACCAGCCTATACTTCCTCAAATAAGACAACTGATGGTTTGCAACAGTGACAGGCAGCAAGAACCTTCTAGCAACAGCTCAAATTCCACAATAGAGGCTTTGAACAGAGCCCACTCGGACTCCATGTCTCTAGCCTCCCTAAGGATCAAGGAGTAGCTCCTCTGGAGGTGGGAGCTAAAGATCTTCCAGACAGGATCCTCTGCCAAACATTCCCATTTCACCCAGATGATTTATTTTGGTATCCCCAAGTCTGTCCAAAAGCTTTCAGACCCCGTCATCTTATTCAACTTACCAATAGGTGGTGATCCATTGACAGCCCTGCTACTCTCTTTACGAAGTGTCCAAAACACACGGCCACAGGTCTAATGATATAACAACAAATTCAATCATCAAACTTTGGCCTAAAGTGGTCGGGAAGTAGGTACATGGAGTTATTTATTTATTTATTTATTTATTTAGTCATTTAGCAGACACTTTTATCCAAAGTGACTTACAAATGAGGACAATAAAAGCAGTCAAAACTAACAAAAGAGCAACAATATATAAGTGCAAATGACAAGTCTCGGTTAGTTGTAGAGGTTTGTTTGAAGTGGCTGGAAGACCTGCCAAGAGAGCATTCCAATAGTCCAGCCTGGATAGAACAAGAGCTTGAACAAGGAGTTGGATGAGATGGAATAGGATCAAGCGGACAAGTAGTAGGATGATTGGAAAGGATGAGTTTAGAGACTTCTGCCTCAGAGAGTGGAGAGAAGGATGAAAACGAGTGTATGTTTGCTGGTAAGATGTGTTTGACAGTTTGTGGTGTGGCAAATTGTGCACTGAGGTTTGTAATGAGGTTTGTTATGGCCAATCCATTCTGAGCACACAAGTTTAACAACAGAATACCACTCCCTTCCAGGTCTCTTTGTCATCACCAACATGAGCTTTGAAGTCGCCCAGTAGTACCATGAAGTACCTAGGTGGTACTCCTTCCGGGGCCCAACCCAAGGTCTCCAAAACGGCTGGACACTTTGAACTGTGGTTTGGCACATAAGCACAGAACACAGTCAGAATATTTCCCTCTGTGACACAAATCACAGAGAGATGACCCTCTTGTCTACCAAGTTAAACTTCATAACCATGGCGCACAGTCGGCTTGTGAGTATTCCCACTCTCATCCGGGCCGACTGCAGAGAAGGAGCGAGCCCAACCCCTATCCAGGTGTGTGGTTCCAGAGCCCGAGCTGTGTGTGGAGGTGAGGCCATTGTAAGAAATTATAGTCTGCCTCGACCCAGCTTCCACTCCAAATTGTGTATTAAACTATGCTCCTTTCTCTACAAAGAGCTTAATTATCATATAGATAGTTCTTTCCGATCTTAATCATATGTAAATAGTACCTCCGGAGCGATAATTTGTCACTTATAGCGTGGGAGCAGCAGCAGGCCGTCAAGAACCATCTGCTGACCAAAAGGGTACATGAAAGAACTGCTATGGATTCTGTTTAATGATAGTTCTTTCCGATCTTAATCATATGTAAATAGTACCTCCGGAGCGATAATTTGTCACTTATAGCGTGGGAGCAGCAGCAGGCCGTCAAGAACCATCTGCTGACCAAAAGGGTACATGAAATAACTGCTATGGATTCTGTTTAATCTTATCACCTTAACATTTGGTTGTTCCCACTTGAGTCTACCGAAGATGTGGGAACGGAAGGCTATCACTTTCATTGTCATCCGCAATTTACATTTAAAACGAAACTTAATTTACATGTTGAGCGGGAAGATGAACGTAATACAGTATAAAATGATTGAGCTTAGGATGTTCGGGGTTCATTCTGACTCCGCTGAATCTGAAGTGCTGCCTGTACTTTGTCACTACTATTCTGTAATAAAAGTTATTCTTCATCAAGATCTTCGACGTCTTCACTTTTTCTTACACCATCTATATCTAGCTGGTATCACTTAACCTCCTGCACCTCTGACTCCTTCCCCACCAGAGAGGTCACATTCAATGTACCAAAACCTAATTCTGCAACCAAGGTCCTGTCTTCAAGACCCCTTCTCCGCCTGCCGCTCATTGTATATTACATCGGGTCCCCAAATCTTCCCCTTGCAGTTGGTGAGGTCACAAGTACCACTTCTCCACCGGGGCTGGTGCCAGAGCCGGAGCCCAATTGGTAACTTTTTTTGTTTTTGTTTGGCTAAGCCCAACTGTGCCACATGGGCCAGAGCCGGTAAATAACTAATGTCGTAGGATACAATATACACATAAATGCTCTGGCTAACTCCACAGACAGATAAACGAACAAGCATAATTCAGAAATAAAATGTAATTACATATTACAAATATACAGTAATTGCATACCAAATATCCAATACAACTAAATGATCAATAGTCTGAATATCCTATGTCGACCAGTCGAAATATGAATATCACTAGTGAGTAAGATTTAAAGGGGTCATATGATGCGATTTCAATTTTTCCTTTCTCTTTGGAGTGTTACAAGCTCTTGGTGCATAAAGAAGATCTGTAAAGTTGCAAAGACTAAAGTCTCAAATACAAAGAGATATTCTTTATAAAAGTTAAGAGTTAACCACGCCTACCTAAAATGGCTCGTTCTAACACGCGGTATGTGGAAAATAATGTTTTTTTTACTTTAAACCGCATAAACACATTTCATTACACCAAATACACAAAATACTGTTCTTTTTAGCAGCATCATATGACCCCTTTAATATGGTCTTTTTCAGGGAGCAATGTCATTTTAAAAAAACATTTTATAAACCTAACCAAAAATGTTATTCTTTCCAATATAAATATCACTGCTATTTACAGCAATTTACATACAAATATTTGAACTCATTACACAAATGAATACAATAAAACACTCCATTATTAATCCCAAAATTACTAAGAAAATTATTCTGAAATTATACATCTATAGACAAGTCTCTGTCTGTCTGTCATGTTCACATCCCTGAGGCAGCTTCATACAGTCGGTATAAATCATTAAAGCGTGATCTCTAGACAGCCTTTCACTACTCCTGGCTGCATTTTAAGAGGAACCTGGATCATCTTTCCTTTCCAAAATTCCAAACTAATCCTTTAGATGAAAGAATAGATGACAGGAATCACGAAAAGTGCAAAAAATAAAAAATACAATTATAGCATCAGACTAGTACTATATCATCAATGCATGTCACCAAGAGAGGAAGAGAGAAAGATTTAGTTGAATTTGGTATGGATGGACAGGCTTGCATTATGCAGGAATCAGCACCACAGCTCTCTCTGTCTCTCTTTGTGTCTGTCATGAGTGCGGCTTTCCTGCCCTGTGACAGAATGTAGGCCACTACTGGACCTGCTGCTGTTTAACCTTAATTCCTCATTCACACGCACTCATGTCTGAGTTCATAGCGATTTTTGACTTTTAGCTCAAATGAATGATTATTACAGTGTGATTGTGATAAAATGTGATTGGGGCATGAGAATGCCCATAGCAGGAATGAACCAGTGGTCCTATCTGTGCCGGCAGACAGAGGCGGACTTACCCATTAGGCAAAGGTAGGCAACCGCCTTGGGCCCCCAAAAGCCAAGGGCCCCCTAAAATGCTTTTCATCTACGAGATGCGCATTAAGCGCGAACACGCGAACGGTCGCTTTTTACAGTGTTTATCACCACGACAACCGTCTGCGTGTCCGAGTAGACACACTTCTCGTGTATCCTACTTGTAACAAATGAAAATATCATGTATCTGAAGCTGTAATTGAATATTGAGTAACAGTGCGTATTATATGTTTAATGTTTTAAATGTTACTTGTTTCGTTGATATAATCCTTAGATGTGTAAATGTATAATTTCCTTTTCATTATTTTTTTCATTTTCATTTAAATTTGTTAAAATAACAAAAATATGTGTATTTTATAGTTTAGAATTAGATGCACTTTGGCACACAGGCTTACGCTGGTAACTCATCACAGTCATCAGTGGACTTTCCTCCTCAATATAGGCTATATTTTTTCACACTTTTCTCATTCTCACTAGTTTTTACATGAATGAATCTCTGAAGGGAACCGACTGTCTTCAGAAAAGTTTCGATGGCATTTTCATTTGATCTGATAACGTAGCGCTAATGAGCAGCGCTGCTTTGTTTACAGCTGTTACCAGGGAAACTGCTGTATTTCTGATGTTCCAAAAGCGCCTCCTGCTGCCAGAGAATCAATGTACATTTTCAATAATCCCGTCTGCAGTTTTTGTTCAGACCAATGCGGAAATCCACCCTCTTAACCCTGTTTTAAATTAATATCATAATTTATACTTCTGACTCTCTTTTCTTAAAAAATGGTTTAAAGGCTCAATTGTGATGTTGATCATTTTATAATTTATTTTGTTTTTGTGAAAACTGTAAATCAATTGCTATTTCGTGGTCTACAACATGAAAGAAAGCCATTATAACATGTGCATGAAAAATGTAGAAACATTGGACACAACTTTGGGGCAACATAATGCAGCAGCAAGCATCACAACAAAAAAGGAACCTCAAGGCCAAATTTGTAAATGTGTGCAAATACATAGGGCCCCATTCATATATTTTGCCTGGGG
>NW_015640057.1:615395-616222 GCF_001515625.1 Sinocyclocheilus rhinocerous
AGAGGCGGACTTACCCATTAGGCAAAGGTAGGCGACCGCCTTGGGCCCCCAAAAGCCAAGGGCCCCCTAAAATGCTTTTCATATACGAGATGCGCATAAAGCGCGGACATGCGAACGAATGCTGTTTACAGTGTTTATTACCACGACAACCGTCTGCGTGTCTGTGTTGAACGTGTTTCTTGTGTATCCTGGTTTAAGGAAATGAAAATATCATGCATCTGAAGACTGAAGCTGTAATTAAATATTGAGCAACAGTGCGTATTATATGTTTATTGTTTTAAATGCTGCTTACTTATTCATAAGAACCCAAGTAGAGGACGCATACGCAGTTTGTTTGGTTCATAATCCTTAGGTGTGTAAATGTATAATTTCCTTTTCATTATTTTTTTCATTTTCATTTAAATTTGTTAAAATAACAAAAATATGTGTATTTTATAGTTTAGAATTAGATGCACTTTGGCACACAGGCTTACGCTGGTAACTCATCACAGTCATCAGTGGACTTTCCTCCTCAATATAGGCTATATTTTTTCACACTTTTCTCATTCTCACTAGTTTTTACATGAATGAATCTCTGAAGGGAACCGACTGTCTTCAGAAAAGTTTCGATGGCATTTTCATTTGATCTGATAACGTAGCGCTAATGAGCAGCGCTGCTTTGTTTACAGCTGTTACCAGGGAAACTGCTGTATTTCTGATGTTCCAAAAGCGCCTCCTGCTGCCAGAGAATCAATGTACATTTTCAACCCTGTTTTACATAATTTATACTTCTGACTCTCTTTTCTTAAAAAATGGTTTAAAGGCTCAATTGTGATGATTGTGATGTT
>NW_015640057.1:619439-619975 GCF_001515625.1 Sinocyclocheilus rhinocerous
CAAATGAAAATATCATGTATCTGAAGCTGTAATTGAATATTGAGTAACAGTGCGTATTATATGTTTAATGTTTTAAATGTTACTTGTTTCGTTGATATAATCCTTAGATGTGTAAATGTATAATTTCCTTTTCATTATTTTTTTCATTTTCATTTAAATTTGTTAAAATAACAAAAATATGTGTATTTTATAGTTTAGAATTAGATGCACTTTGGCACACAGGCTTACGCTGGTAACTCATCACAGTCATCAGTGGACTTTCCTCCTCAATATAGGCTATATTTTTTCACACTTTTCTCATTCTCACTAGTTTTTACATGAATGAATCTCTGAAGGGAACCGACTGTCTTCAGAAAAGTTTCGATGGCATTTTCATTTGATCTGATAACGTAGCGCTAATGAGCAGCGCTGCTTTGTTTACAGCTGTTACCAGGGAAACTGCTGTATTTCTGATGTTCCAAAAGCGCCTCCTGCTGCCAGAGAATCAATGTACATTTTCAATAATCCCGTCTGCAGTTTTTGTTCAGACCAATGCG
>NW_015640057.1:621555-630089 GCF_001515625.1 Sinocyclocheilus rhinocerous
TTTCATTTTATCTGATAAAGTAGCGTTTATGAGCGCAGCGCTGCTTTGTTTACAGTCGTTACCGGGGAAACATCTGTATTTCTGATGTTCCAAAAGCGCCTCCTGCTGCCAGAGAATCAATGTACATTTTCAATAATCCCGTCTGCAGTTTTTGTTCAGACCAATGCGAAAATCCACCCTCTTAACCCTGTTTTAAATTAATATCATAATTTATACTTCTGACTCTCTTTTCTTAAAAAATGGTTTAAAGGCTCAATTGTGATGTTGATCATTTTATAATTTATTTTGTTTTTGTGAGAACTGTAAATCAATTGCTATTTCGTGGTCTACAACATGAAAGAAAGCCATTATAACATGTGCATGAAAAATGTAGAAACATTGGACACAACTTTGGGGCAACATAATGCAGCAGCAAGCATCACAACAAAAAAGGAACCTCAAGGCCAAATTTGTAAATGTGTGCAAATACATAGGGCCCCATTCATATATTTTGCCTGGGGTCCCCATATCACTAAATCCGCCCCTGCCGACAGACAGTCTCTATGTGACACAGCTATTGATGCAGTGCAGTGAGGCGGCACAGCTTTTCACAGCATGAGTTTGTGAGTGCATACACAATCACAGCATGTGTGAGAGCCAAGAGACGAGAGCACCGGCTTAATTCAGTCCCACGGGCCTCCCGAGACCCACTCGAGGGAGAACCGGCCCTAAATACAGCATGAGAAATAAAGGGAGTAAACAGATGGACCCAGATGCATTGTGGGATACAGCGGAACAGTCCGTCTGAAATAATCGGCCTGTTTTTTTCTGTCTTGGCAGTTTATCACACATTTATAGTGAAATCACAGTCTCAGAGACATTTGGAAGAGCATGAAAAGGTAGAGGGCAACAGGTACGATGGGTAAAACTTATGGCTTCCTGAAAAGTTTTCAAGCGAGAGAGAGCGCTCTTTGTTCTTTAAATAGAGCACGATGTCAAACTCAATCTAAATGCAATTGACTTGTTGCCATATTGTCCCACATTACAGCAGAAGTGTCTAGAGCTGTCAGACAGGTGCATTCTGGGTTTCAGAAGGCTGTAAACAGTAAAGATACCACACACATGGGTCTTTCCCCTGCAGACAATTTTATGGCAGCTTTCACCTGATGACAACATCTGTAGCAAGTTACAGCATTACACACCACACAGGTGAAAAAATGTCTGTGCAATATTGCATTTTAAAAGATATTCGCATAGTAAACTGTTATTGTAATAAAATTGTAATAAGATTTCCCAATATTTAATGTATTTTTGATCTAATAAATCTGGTCATGGTGTGCATAAGACACTTCTTCCAAAAACATTTTATTATTATTATTATTCCAAACATTTGACCAGCTGACCATTACACCAACAGGAACTTAAATAACATTGCATTCTATACAATACATATACTGGACAATAATATGGAGTTGGCCCCCCTTGGCTATAACAGCTATGACAGCTTCCACTCTTCTAGGACAGTGGTTCCAAACCCTGGAGGCAGCCCAACACTGCACATTTTGCATGTCTCCTTTCTCTGACACACCAATTTCAGGTCTTGGAGCAGGGGTGCCCAACCCTGGTCCTGGAGATCTACCTTCCTGCAGAGTTTAGCTCCAACCCTGATCAAACACACCTGAACCAACTAATTATGGTCTGAAGGAGCACTTGATAATTACAGACAGGTGTGTTTGATCAGGGTTGGAACTGAACTCTGCAGGAAAGTAGATCTCCGGGACCAGGGTTGGGCACCCCTGTCTTGGAGTCTCTACTGATGAGCTGATGACCTGAATCAGGTGTGTTTGATTAAGGAGACATGCAAAACGTGTAGTGTTGGGGTGCCTCCAGGATCAGGGTTGGGAACCACTGTTCTAGGAAAGCTTTTCACAAGGTTTTGGAGTGCTTCTCTGGGACTTTTTGCGCATTCCTCTAGTAAAGCATTTGTGAGGTCAGACACTGATGTGGGACAAGAAGAACTGGCTCTCTGTTCCAATTCATCCCAATGGTGTTTGATGGGGTTAAGGTCAGGGTTCTTTGTGGGTCGGTCAAATTCTTCCACACCTCAACTCATCCAACCACACCTTAACTTTCCCTTCACTGGAAGTAAGGGGTCTAGCCCCATCCCTCCTCCACCAAACTTTAAATTTGGCACAATGCAGACAGGCAGGTGATGTTCTCCTGGCGTCTAGCATCAAACATAGAATCATAATTCGTCACTCCACAGAACAGGTTTCCACTGCTCCAGAATCCAGTGATGGCGTGCTTTACATCACTCTATCTGACGCTTGCTATTGTACTTGGTGATGTGAGGCTTGCATGCAGCTTCTTGGTCATGGAAACCCCTTCCATGAAGCTCCTACCACACAGTTTTTGTGCTAATATTAATGCCAGTGGAAGTTTGGATCTCTTCAGCTGTGGTTGCACAATGGAGCATTGGTGACTTTTATACACCATGTGCATCAGCACTCGGTAACCCTGCTGCTGTTCCTAAACACTTCCACTTTCACAACTGACTTCAGTCCCCAGTGTAAAAGCAGTAACTGGGAGCCTAAACCATCACTGATCCACCCCCATGCTTCACTCTGGGTATGCAACAGTCTGGGTGATAAGCCTTTTTGGGGTTTTCCCACACAATTAACTCTCCCGGGTATAGGAAAGACAGTGAATGCTTGTTTCACATTGTCTATATTTGAAAATTTGTGCTGCTGGCACCATTGAAACCAATGGTCCTGTGAAGTTCCTGATAAACAGTTTTGGTGGAAAGTGGAGAGTCAAGATGCACATTTAATTCTGCACTGAGCTACCCTGTTGAAAAGGTTAGGTTTGTTTTGAAGCATGGCAGCTGGTTTAAGCTGGTCCTTAGCTGGTCATGAACTGGTTTAAGCTGGTCCTAAGCAACTAGTTCCTGCTCAAGACCAGCTCAGGACTAGCTTAAACCAGCTCAAACTAGCTGCCATGCTTCAAAACAAAACCAGAATATGCAGTTTTTTTCAACAGGGTAAGCAGCTGTGGTTTTATGTTTTTTGGATACATCCATTTCGGGCAGCTTACTGCGTCGACAGTTACTCCTGTTGGATGTGGTTCATACTTCTTGTTGGTATGCCGACAATACCCTTGATACACCACAAAGACTGGCTGTCCCGGTCAGAGATGCGCTAGTGAGACGCATACCAACAATCTGTCCTCTTTTGAACTCTGATATGTCTCACAACTCACAAAGTATACTTCACATACATCTCAATAAACTGCTTTTCATTAAAAACAATCAACAACAAAAAAAAAAATACAGGAACACACAGTAATGTGCTGTATATTTTAGTAAAACCAGTAACAACAGACACTTCAGATCAGATCATCACTGTCATTCAAACTACCAATGAAAAGCTTTACTTATAAGCAATCTGATTTATTTGTTCTTGTTCCAGTTACATTATCAAATAAAGGGACATGGATTCAGCAGTGATTGGAAGGTTACTGAACTAATAATACAAAGATGAACGTGATAAGGTGAAGACTAGCAGTAAGTCTACAGTAATGTTTGCATTCTGTAGGAAGGCTGTAGGCAGTGAGGTGTAATGTGTTGACAGAAGCTCTCCTAAAAACCAACACTGATCCAACAGCACAGTCAAACATCGTTGATCTCAACACCTCTACTTACATATAGCATGTATGTATCATGCCCCCTCACTGTGTTCCTGTAATTGTTTCTTACCTCACTGACCCATGATGAGAAGAGACTGAAACACATTTAGAAACAGTATAGGACGACATCTTAGCTCAATGTGCTCTAGATATAGACCTATATTGGACTTTAAAAGCAGCACACGACCTGTCTGTGTTTGTTTATTCACAGAGGTTTGAGCTTGAGGCAATTTGATAGAATTTAGTAAAACTTGTGAGGCCAAACAAACAGAGATACAATGAAAAGGCACAGAATGCAAGAACTCAAGCATGCGGGAAGTGCAGCTCGCTGGGTGTGGTGAATGTGGTAAAACTACCCCACGTCTGCTCTGCATAATATTGCTGCTTTCTAGACAAACTGCAATTACAGAGCAGAGATTCTGTTCCTGCCGCAGACCGGGAGTATGTCCACATGCGGCTGCTGCAGTCTATGGGCGCATAGTTTCTGTGTGTGAAGGATGTGACCGTCACTGGGGTCACCACAGACTAACACATCAGCTTCAGCTCAAATGCTTAACATCTAGAAAAAAAATGAGTACCGATGCAAAAAGACACATTCTCTTCCATGGAAACACCATGGTATGCTCAATTCATTCAAATGTTCAATTCATTTGGTATTTAGTCATTTTAATGAAATAAAACAAAACAATACAATATTATTATCTGTATACTGCTCAAAATGTTTTACAATACGCTTCTTTAGTTTATCTTATTTAGTGCATTAACTAACAATGAGCAATACATTTGTTAAAGTATTTATGAATCTTTGTTCATGTTAAAAATATACCCATTCATTATTAGTTAATGTAAGCTCAGGTTCATTAAACAATATTAACAGATCTGATTTTTGATTTAAAAAATACATATTGAAATTAACATTAACAATGATTAATTGATGCTTTAGAAGACTTTTTCATTGTTAACTAATGCAACCTTATTGGAAAGTGTTACAGATTTTTTTTTTGAAAGAAATGCACACCAAGGCTGCATTTATTTGATTTAAAAATAAATGAATGAATACAATTCATTCATGTATGATATTTTAAAATCAAATTTATTTTGAGTTTGGTGCTTAAGAAACATGTTAACAGTTGTCCTGCTTAATATTTTTGTAGAAACCGTGATACTTAAGATCCATTGATGACTCAGAAGTTCAAAAGAACAGCTTTTATGTGAATAACAAATCTTTTGTAACATTTTAAATGTCTTTACTGTCACTTTTTTTAATAAAATAAATTAAAACGGACACAAAAAACCACAGTGACCCACTTTTTTTTTCTTTTAGAATTAATTTGTTTCTAAGTTATTCTTTTTTGCTCTATTGCTTGTAATTTGTTTGTTTTATTAAATGTATTTTATTGACCATTTAGCTGAATGTGGGAAATAAAAAAAAACATTTCCTCACTCAAACATTCTGTCAGAATTACAATTATTGTGGCCCATATCACCGTTTTATACAGTTTTATACAATATGGTATACTGTTTTGTCTACTGTTCACAGGATTTACAATGAATCTTAGATGTTTAATGGAATTAAAACATGTTAATACACGCTAATACCCTTAATAAACATTACCTTCTTCAATATCAGCCAATTCAAATTTTGATATCATGTACTTTACACACTGGTGCTACTTTTTTTTCCTTAAGAGTTTCAAATGAATATATGCTACATTTTATGTTGATATCAAGTACAGTATATTTTGGTAAATAGGCTTAGCATTTCTGCAAACACTGTAAACATGGGTATAATATTTATTAAGAATGTGACGTCGATGGACTAACTAGATTAACGAGAGGACGCACATCAGAGTCTCATTTCATCTGTATCTGTGAGGCATGAGAGCAGGGCTTTTATTTCATCACAAAATGGCATTTGCTCACGCGAGAGCCGCTGACTCACTGAAGAAAACTGCACTGTCATCCACAGCTGCCTCTCCGACCCACGACAGCATCTACTGTACTGTAACCACGGGAGGCAGTTTATTCACAATCACACTACATCCACACAATCAGCTTTAGTAAATCGCTCAAGCATCTATATTTCTGCTTAAAGCTTTGTCAATGGTCTGTAAATGTAAACAGATGAGACAAAAACTCTGATTTGTGTCAAAATTTCATGTCTGCAGCTAAACCAACCTGCTGCTGTTTATGTCATTAATATTAATCAAAAAGAGTACTAACAAAAAAATGACCAAAGAGTTTCTATATTTTTCCTATTTAAAACTTGACTCTTCTGTAGTTACATCGTGTACTAAGACCGACGGAAAATGAAAAGTTGCGAATTTCAAGGCCATGTATGATATTACGCAGCGCCTGAAAATAGGCTAACTTCCGTCAACATAACCAACGTGACCACCTGCTTGCACAGGGAGCGTGCTGGGGACTATTTTCAGGCGCTGCGTAATATCATTGCGCCTGCTGCACCCATAGTACGGCAGCAAAGTTCCTTGAGTATTACGCCGGAATGAGAGTATAGTTCCTAGCCATATCGACTTAGAAAATCACAACGTTTCATTTTCCGTCAGTCTTAGTACACGATGTTTTAAAAAAGTTTTAAATAGGAAAAATATAGAAACTCTTTGGTCATTTTTGAGCGAGATGCTAACGGTCTAATCAGATTCAATGATCTATGCTAAGCTACAGCTAAAAATGCTACCGCCAGACCCGGAGATCGGCTGAATGGATTCGAAAACAGTAAAACTCAACTGTTTAACTCTAGGGGAGTTGGAAAATGAGCCTATTTTCAAAAATAGTGGAGTGTTCCTTTAAATTACAGGGGGGAAACTTAAACTTTAATAACTTTAATTTATTAAAATAAAAATTATTTTAATAAATTAATTTATATTCATAATTAAGAACAGTAGTGTCTTCAATTGCATTTTATTTAAATAAGGCTATGTATTACATTAAATAAATTTTCAGTCATTTGTGTTATTGTCAACCTATTTGGGTTTTTCATGTTGCTGATGCCATATTTTAATAATCAAAGGCTGTAGGATTTTGAAATTGACACAAATTTACCACACAATTTACCAGCCTGGTTGATACACAGCATCTGTTCTCTGTTCTCTATTATTGAGTTCAATTTCCTGTAACAGAAAACAGTCCAGACACTCAGACTCAAATATAATCATTACTGTAAGCTAGCTGAATTTATTTGACCAGTAAACAACTAAATGCATCTCTGTAGACATCTGAAACACAACAAACAGATCTAATGCACAGATTCATCAATACATCTCTTCTTCCATTGATCATCTGTCAGTTAACTGTCTGCTTTCAGCACAGAATGCCACTCAAACCAGTGAGACACACACAGTTGAAATCCTCAGCACTAAAGTAGCGTTTCTGGTTGAAATGATCGTTACATTGCTGTGGCTGACACAGTTGTTCAGACACACGTCTTCAGTTGTGCTGGACACTGCATGCTGATCATGTGGAATTCCATATAATTTTAATGACATTTACCCCTTCCATTCTCCTTGCCGTAAAGGTATGGTCACATTTCCTGTTTAGCGATATTTCGTCATTTCAATAGGAACGGGCACAATCAGAAGATTTGTGTGAGGACAACATAGTCCCACACACAGATTTTGCGCAAGCAAATTTGCAGAAAGCTGGTTTTTAACATGACTTCTGTGCGAGCGGTGCTACATGTATCTTTTTTTTTTTGGCCTGAGAAAACTAGCTGAATTTTTGCTAATGTGACCACACCTTGTCAAGAAATAAAGTTATTAAAAATTAACGTCTTAGTCCAAAACATAGGTTGCATCTGAAACCACTTACTCTCTTCAGAATAAGCAATTACTTAACAACCAAAAAACATATGTCCTATATAGTATAAATGTGTGTATTTGTTGCTGGAAACTTTGCATGGTTAGGCACTGTGTTTTACCAAATTTACCAAATGCATATCATTTAGCATATAATTATAATAATGGATAGTATATAAAGTGTTGGGAAGGTTACTCTGGAAATGCAACTGGTTACAGACTACAAGTTACCCTATTTAAAATGTAAAAAGTAAATGTAAAAACGATTTCAATTACTTAACTAATTACAATGGATTACATTTGTAAATTCCTAATGAATGTTTTTAACTGTTAATCATTCTGAAACATTTACAGTAGAGCTCAACACTGCTTACTGTCAGACTTTCAAAATCCTTCATCGCTTCAATTAAGATCATAATTATTACATTTTAAAGCACAGCCACCACAAAATCAGACTTTAGCAGCGCCTTTTACTTTGAGATCGTTCTGAGGTTAAATACAGATTTAAAAACATAAGATATAGTTTAATAGCTATGATACTGTTTTTGAAATCAAATCTTTGCATAGCTACGACAGCAAACACTGGCATCTAACAATGCCTTGGGGGGAAAAAAACAATTATCTTAAAAAATAAAGCATATACATAAATAGCAAATAAAACAAATATCAAATAAGCATATGTCCTAAACTGAATTTGAGCAAAATTTGCGTTGAGAACTTTTCGAAATCACGTGGATTTGTAGAAGTTGTAGAAGTGCTGTTAGCTGAAAGTCAGTGACTTCTCTTATAAAACGGCATTTTTTCCCGGTGTAAACTAAAAATAGTTCAATCCAAAAGTATTGTTTAGTGTAAAACAGGTTGAAGATTAGCAGATAGGCTTTCGATTCATTAAATGGTGAGCCGTTTCCTCTAAAAAGCTGTTTATTCAGCGTAGTGAAGCCTCTCCTCCATTGACATCCATTCAAACAAAATGGCCTCTGGTCTGCTTTCCGTTAGCATTAGCCATTACGCTTTTTTGGCTAAAGGTTGCAGGCTTGCCTTCTAGTGGCTTTGGTA
>NW_015640057.1:631755-647369 GCF_001515625.1 Sinocyclocheilus rhinocerous
AAGTTGTAGAAGTGCTGTTAGCTGAAAGTCAGTGACTTCTCTTATAAAACGGCATTTTTTCCCGGTGTAAACTAAAAATAGTTCAATCCAAAAGTATTGTTTAGTGTAAAACAGGTTGAAGATTAGCAGATAGGCTTTCGATTCATTAAATGGTGAGCCGTTTCCTCTAAAAAGCTGTTTATTCAGCGTAGTGAAGCCTCTCCTCCATTGACATCCATTCAAACAAAATGGCCTCTGGTCTGCTTTCCGTTAGCATTAGCCATTACGCTTTTTTGGCTAAAGGTTGCAGGCTTGCCTTCTAGTGGCTTTGGTAGGTATGGTCACATTTCCTGTTTAGCGATATTTCGTCATTTCAATAGGAACGGGCACAATCAGAAGATTTGTGTGAGGACAACATAGTCCCACACACAGATTTTGCGCAAGCAAATTTGCAGAAAGCTGGTTTTTAACATGACTTCTGTGCGAGCGGTGCTACATGTATCTTTTTTTTTTTGGCCTGAGAAAACTAGCTGAATTTTTGCTAATGTGACCACACCTTGTCAAGAAATAAAGTTATTAAAAATTAACGTCTTAGTCCAAAACATAGGTTGCATCTGAAACCACTTACTCTCTTCAGAATAAGCAATTACTTAACAACCAAAAAACATATGTCCTATATAGTATAAATGTGTGTATTTGTTGCTGGAAACTTTGCATGGTTAGGCACTGTGTTTTACCAAATTTACCAAATGCATATCATTTAGCATATAATTATAATAATGGATAGTATATAAAGTGTTGGGAAGGTTACTCTGGAAATGCAACTGGTTACAGACTACAAGTTACCCTATTTAAAATGTAAAAAGTAAATGTAAAAACGATTTCAATTACTTAACTAATTACAATGGATTACATTTGTAAATTCCTAATGAATGTTTTTAACTGTTAATCATTCTGAAACATTTACAGTAGAGCTCAACACTGCTTACTGTCAGACTTTCAAAATCCTTCATCGCTTCAATTAAGATCATAATTATTACATTTTAAAGCACAGCCACCACAAAATCAGACTTTAGCAGCGCCTTTTACTTTGAGATCGTTCTGAGGTTAAATACAGATTTAAAAACATAAGATATAGTTTAATAGCTATGATACTGTTTTTGAAATCAAATCTTTGCATAGCTACGACAGCAAACACTGGCATCTAACAATGCCTTGGGGGGAAAAAAACAATTATCTTAAAAAATAAAGCATATACATAAATAGCAAATAAAACAAATATCAAATAAGCATATGTCCTAAACTGAATTTGAGCAAAATTTGCGTTGAGAACTTTTCGAAATCACGTGGATTTGTAGAAGTTGTAGAAGTGCTGTTAGCTGAAAGTCAGTGACTTCTCTTATAAAACGGCATTTTTTCCCGGTGTAAACTAAAAATAGTTCAATCCAAAAGTATTGTTTAGTGTAAAACAGGTTGAAGATTAGCAGATAGGCTTTCGATTCATTAAATGGTGAGCCGTTTCCTCTAAAAAGCTGTTTATTCAGCGTAGTGAAGCCTCTCCTCCATTGACATCCATTCAAACAAAATGGCCTCTGGTCTGCTTTCCGTTAGCATTAGCCATTACGCTTTTTTGGCTAAAGGTTGCAGGCTTGCCTTCTAGTGGCTTTGGTAAAGTGTCCATCCATATCTGCCAGAAGTAGTAGGTCATCCTTTTTGTCAACTGTTTTTTTTTGTTTGTTTGTTTTTTTGAAAACTATAAATTCAGACATGCTACTTTTTTGGCATACAGATTTTCGCATACTTAATAGTAGGGAAGTATTAGATCTCGGACTGCGACAGCTTTCCAGCTTATTTTTCTCGTAAGAACGGGTGCGGTCATTTGTAAATTTAATGTGTCTGGCCATCCCGGTCTCATCCGCTTCCAGCTATTTGTTTTTAGCTGGATTTTGCTGCTTGATGATGCAAACTGGTCTGTCTTATGGTGCGTTCAAGTCATGTCGGATAGATTGTATTTACGAGTTGAACGCACATGAACGCCACCACAAAGTCGTTATTACGAGTGGGAAACTCGACATTTTCTTTAAGCCCCGAGTTTCCGAGTTGGGGGCGTGTCAATGAGAAACATGGCGGAATCGATGGATGCAACGTCTGTAGTTGACGGTAAATTTTTGTTTAAATTGATAATTTTTATGAAGTTTTTATGCGATACAGATTAAAGTGGCTTCATAAATTACTTTTTAAAAATATTAAAAACGCAAAACACACCTGATGCGAATTCTTTGCTCTTCATTTTCTATAAGCAGAGTTAACAGACCCTGTTGTATTTTCTTGTAATTTATTAAAAGAAGGTACACCGCCATCTTGTGCCGACTAAACTGACTTGAACGCACCTGACTCGTAAGTACGAACGTCCCAGGAGGACTTGAACTAGACTTGTGCCAGTATTCGGTAATGCGATATATCACGGTCTGTATTATGACAGCACTTAAAAAAAAAACTAAATTTCAATATCGTGATAATACCGCATACCGTGATAAAAGCATTAGCAATTAATCGCAACATGAAAATTTGTTACCGGCATATCCCTAACTTGAACGCAGCATTACTTCCGCGTTGAAAAATAAGGTGGAAATCTGACGTTGCTCCTGTTTGCCCCGCCCACTCAGAAATCTCATTGGTCCAAAATCACGCAACAATATAACTATGCATAACACATGAAATATCCTGATTGTCTGTCTCGTAGCGCAGCTTTGGCAACATAGACAAATAAATTATTTGTTGCTGGAAACTTTCCATTGCTACATGGTGTTAGGACACGGTGTTACATTAATAAGAAATGACATTTTATGGATTTAGCTAATGTTGCATGTAATTATTATAATGAAGTAGTGGAAACAAATCCTATGTTTTCCCCTGTTTCTATTGATTCCAAATGTAAGGCGCATTTGTGCATTGGCTGCAGCAGGTGACAGCGCATGAAAGCACATCATCAGTAACGCACACTAGAGCTCGTGCCCTACCTGAGCGCCACGCGCACTGCGCTCTCGTCCTGTCCGCTTGACATGATTAGATCTGCATCGAGAGCTCGATCCTGGAAGTGCGCAGCAGTGCTCGGCTCATACACGCATCAGCTCTGCCATACCCAGGGCTTTGATGTGCATGCACCCGCTACAGCAGCGATGCATTGCGATCACGCGAGATCATTCGCTCGAATCCCGAGCGCGTCCCGACCTCATCTGATCTTCACGCTCGCTTCATGAAGACCCAGCCGCAATGCGTCACCAAGCCACGCCTCCCCCAAGACCCCTGGAGGGTGACGTCACCACACGCATGCAAATCAGTCTGTTCAGCTTGATATCAGGAGAGACATAATAGCTGTAGGCTCTAGATATTCCAGATTACTCCATATTGTGGGATATATCTGTAGAGATGCACTGATATGCTTCAGACATTTCAGTTAAATTTATTTTGAACCTTTATCTTATTTGGTAGTATTATTAATTATATTTAATATATTTATCATGTAACTGAATTTGTTTTGTTGATATATATATATATATATATAGTATTATTAGTATTGAACAGTAGAGATTATTGGTATGTCATTTATTTATTTTATTATTTTATATAAATAAACATGTAAATACATGTAAATATTTTCAAAATATATACTGTTTGTGTGTGTATTTATATATACATAATAAATATACACCGTATACACATATATTATGCAAACAAAAGCTTTTATTTTGGATGTGATTAATCGCGATTAATCGTTTGACAGCAAATATACATATTTATGCATAAAAAATAATTCCAGCACTTAAAGCCTTTATATATAATGCTTCTTAAAGGTATTCTTAATGTATGTTGTAATGCATTATATCTTTTCATAAATCATTGTAACCAAAGTTAAAATGCATTATGATATTTAAAGGTTTGTGTGTTATGTGTTTTAATGCATTATACTTTTTAAAAGTGTAGCAATGAATAGATAAGTATTATAATTTATCATAACTGTGGATACAATTATTCATGAAATCATAAAATGTATTATAAGGATCATTACATAAAGCATAAACTGTTACCAAATAAAAATATCATATATACCATAAAAAAACATATTCTGTACATTAGCATTATGTGTTTTGTGCTCATGCTGTATCTGATGCAGTGGTGTTGTGCGCTCTCGTGTGGTAATGCTTTGATTTTCATCACATCTGTTTTCGAAGCATTCCAACATTACGATAAAATAGCACTGGTTTATTTCATCTGCATTGAAATATTAACTTAAGCACATGTTTTTCAGGCCGATGGGAAAATCTTTCCACAGTAAGGGGGTCTGGGGCAGTGTACTGTAGTAAAAACAGTTTCCTTCAACTCAATGCACTTCAGCTGGAATTGAGTGTGAGAGCATAACAGTGCAGCTAACAGAGGTGAAACAGTTCAGCACTGGAGCTCGAGTGTCTTGACCTCCTGCCAAACTGCAGTGTCCAGTTACTCGCTCTCACATTACCCGAGCGGCCCACAGCAGAGGCACACACTCAAGTACAGTATACAGGACACTTTCTACCAGTGTACAGTGCACTTCAGTGTCCCCTCACCTTTGAGACACACTAGAGACACTAACCCAGTGTTGGTTGTGAGAAAACCAATGCACTTACGCACACACACACAGGATGATTGTTCTTCTCTTGCTTCCTAATCTAGTACACATGGCATTGCATATTACGAATGACTGTTTGACGAAGCACTTTTGTGAGTCACTTTGGATAAAAGTGCCTGCTAAATGTATAAATGTAAACATAAAATAAGCCTAGTGTGAAAACATTGGTCATTTTAAGCAAATTAAATAAAATCTAATAAAACAGATTTTCACAAAATATTTTGTATGAGAAGTTGGTGGGTCAGTGCTCTGCTCTGGGCTAAATGAGGGGTACAGAGGTCAAAGAGGGTCGGATCGGGACAGGACTGAACAGGTTTCAGCCTGACGGAGCCGAGACCACCAAACTCTACAAGAGACTGACACAACCAGCTTAAGAACCATTCAGAAACATTTATTCATCTGAAAATGTACAAATACAGCATTTATCAGCAGCAACTTCAACTTCATAGAGTCTTCTCAGGAACAATAGTTAAAGGGTTAGTTCACCCAAAAATGAAAATGCTGTCATTAATTACTCACCCTCGTGTTGTTCCAAACCCGTAAGACCTTCGTTCATCTTCGGAGCACAATTTAAGATATTTTTGATGAAATCTGAGAGCTCTCTGACCCGCCCATAGACAGCAAGGTAACTACCAAGATATTCAAGGTCCAGAAAAGTACCAAGATGATCGACAAAGTAGTCCGTGTGACATCAGTGGTTCAACTGTAAAGTTACGAAGCTACAAGAAAACTTTTTTGCGCAAAGAAAACAAAAATAACGACTTTATTCCGCATTTTCGTCTCACTTTGGACGCGTGTTCACGACAGTATCATGACGGACTACTTTGTCGATCATCTTGGTACTTTTCTGGACCTTGAACGTGGTAGTTACCTTGCTGTCTATGGGAGGGTCAGAGAGCCCTCAGATTTCATCAAAAATATCTTAATTTGTGTTCCGAAGATGGACGAAGGTCTTACGGGTTTGGAACAACACGAGGGTGAGTAATTAATGACAGAGTTTAAATTTTTAGGTGAACTAACCCTTTAAATATTGAAATGGCTAAACTGCCTCAATGATTGACTGTGAGTATCGTGTCTTTCGGTTTATATTGAGAACCCCAGAAGCAAAAGTAACAAATTAATCTAATTTGATGCATGTACCAAAACCTACTTTTGAAACCCAGAAGAAAAAAGAAGAACTGTATAGAAACTTTTGATTTGAAACAATTAAGTGTGAAACAAATTTCAATAAATACAAAGAAACAGCACGTAACACACTGAATTAAACACAACTAGTGCTGTCAAACAATTAATTAATCGCATCCATTATTGACACAATTGCGGTTTTAAAACATGAGTCAACTTGAACGTTGAATCTCTGGAATGGCAACCACAGCATCCCTCACACCATGAATCATCTTCATCAGTGTCTATTCATCATCAGTAACGTCTTCATCAGAGCGGCAGTTTCCTCCGTTTACCCGGATGTAATGAACGCTCTGACTGCCGCCGGCTCCACAGCTGCACAGCTGTCTCCCGAACAGAGACTCCATCTCCTCCAGACGCAGACCCTTGGTCTCCGGCAGACAGCCCACCACAAACACAAAGCCCAGCAGAGCCAGACCGGAGTACAGGAAGAACGCACCTGGACAAAGGAGACATTCACACTGAAATAAATAGAAAATAATCTCATCTATAAACACATTTCAGCAATAGTCCCCATACAAGTATAGATCACATTCTGTTTATTTATTAGATGATTGTTAAATTGTGGTGTTTGCTAAGTCAATAACCTGGCTGGTCTTAGCTGGTTTAAGCTGGAAATAGCTGGTTGGTCAGCTTGTCTCCCAGCCTGGCCAGCTAAAGAAATGGTCAAAACCCTCTAAAACCAGCCTGCAAACCAGTTATGACCAGGCTGGAAGTCCAGCTAAAACCAGCTTAGCCTGGTTTTTCAGCTTAGGCTTTTTTCCCCTGCAGGGAAGCATCATTACTAAAATTAGAGTAAGTGATATGAACAAACCCCTAAACCTATGTATTAAACTTTGGCGAGTACAGCATCATTTGTGCTATGGCTATAAATTATCCATGAACAACCACCTAAAACACCCCAGCAACCCCAAAACAACACCCTATTAACCACTCAGAACACCCAAGGAACCACTCTGAACTATTTAATAACTGCATAGTAGCTCACAAAAAACACTCAAAACACCTTAGTAACAATTCAGCCAGAAAAGCCTAACTACCTAGCAACCGTAGAGCAACATGCTAGCAACCACTCAAACACCCCATTCAAGAGCATAGCAACTACTCAAAATATCCTAATTGAATTAAATGACAACAAGCTTAAAGCACTTTAGTAACCAGAACCACCCACCTAGAATGACACAAATGCTACTATAGCAACCACACAGAAACACCTTATCAATCACTATGAACATGCAATGAACCACCCAAAACAAAAACACCTAGAACTAAAACTCTAAAAACTGCATAGCAATGTACATAAAACTTGCAGAACACCTAATAAACCATTTAAGTAGAACAAACAAGCACCAACATAGCAAGTCCCAAGCTACTGCAAAGCACAATCACCTGAACACCATCAATGGCGTAGCAACTACCCAGAACAACCTAACAGCTGAATGACAACATACTTAAAAACACATGAGCCCCAAAGCAACTCTAGCAACAACCCGAACACTGAAGCAGCTGCATAGCAACACCGTATCAACCACTCAGATCAACCAAGAAACCACAGAACAACTAGAACACCCTAGCAATTGCAAAGCAAGCAAGCAACCACCTGAACACATTATCAACAGCATAGCAACTACTCAAAACCACCTAGCAACTGCATGACAACAACTTTAGCAATGCCCAACCCCAAAGCAACACCCTAGCAACCAGCCAAACACTCTAGCAACCACATTATAGCAACACACGACCAACCACTCAGAGCACCCAAGCAACAATCCAGAACAACCTAGAAAACTGCATGGCAGCATACACGTAACACCTTAGCAACCACCTAACTATAACACCCTAGCAACCGCAAAGCAACATGCTAGCTATCCCCCAAACAATCATCAACTGCATAGCAACTACCCAGAACAACCTAGCAACTGCATGACAACATGTTAAACACTCAGAACACCTTAATAACCTTAAAAGTGCCTGACAAACACACAGGACACCCTAGCAACGACAAAATAATGCCCTAGCAACCTCCCAAGCCAACCCAGCAACCACATAACAACATACATTCAAGCAACCCTAACAATGCCCTGGAAACCACACAGAATAGCCAAGCAACCACCCAGAACAATTTAAAAACTGCATAACAGCACACCAAAAAAAAAACTCAAAACACCTTAGTAACAACTCGGCTAGAATAGCCTAGCAACTCCCCTAGCAACTACAGAGCAACCAAAAAAACTGCATAGCAACATATACCTAACACCTTAACAACCGCCGTGCAACCACATAATTCCCTAGCAACTGCAATGCGACCCAGAACCAGAACAACCTAGTAGCTGTATAACAACATGTTTATAAACACTCAGAACATCTTAACAACCTTATAAATTCCATGACAAACACAAAGGACACCCTAGCAAATACAAAATAATGCTCTAGCACCAACAGCACCCAAGCCACCACCCAAACCAACCCAGCAACCACATAATAACACACATTCAAGCAACACTAGCAATGCCCTGGAAACCACACAAAACATCCAAGCTACAACCTAGAACAATATAGAAAACTGCATATAAACATACACCAAACACGTTAGCAACCAACCCAACAACAACACCCTAGCAACCACATAACAACTCCCTAGCAACTGCAAAGCAACATGCAATAAACACCTGAACATAGGCCTGGGGCCCGTTCTTCGTACGTCGCTAACTCAGTTAGCTGGATTTCATCGTTGACGATTTGGCATGATCTTGGATTGTTTGGTTCTTTGAAGCTCATCCCGGAGTTGCTGTCATAGCAACAGGTCCGTAAGCTTAAACCTGCTCGGGAGCAGGCTTATTTCATGTAATCAGGATTAGATTGCATCTTTTTAAGCAGAATTGATACTTAAAATCTGTCCGTTACCAACGCTACTTTATTACAAGAGTACCCTACTAATCCAGGGACAATAATTTAAAATAATAATCATTTAAAAATTAATTTAAAGATAATATAATAATGTTGTGTAGTCTTTAATACTATAGACACAGCCAGTTTTACTCACTGAAAGATTTATTCGTCATAAAATTATTACTTCATAATTGTATTCGAGTCTTACACACATGCTATACAGATAATGTAGAGTTGTGCATTAATTTGAGTGGTGACAGCTATTATGGGAGTGGCTTGTAGTTAAAACAGTTTAAACTTTTAGAAAACACATCACGAATTTGTGGAGGTTTATTCCTTTTCACTGCATCTCATATGTTTTTAAATGTAATCTGTGTGAATGGTGCTTCGGCTCTTTGGATTAAGCAATGCATAAATACATGATGCTGTTTTGTTCATAATTGTTAATACAATTTACGAAATTATATTATTACGAGTTAATTTAGACGTAATCCACATTTTTATAGAGGTACTTCCTTGCGTTGACAATTTAAATGCGCTGCATTATTTTGCTCATTGCGCCCTCCTGTGGCCTCGGGAGACAATTAGACCTATACAATAAAGACCTATTTAATCTGCATATAAAACATTAGAAATTAGATATTTGTTTAATTTTTATTGTGTTTGTTAAAACAAAAATATTGTTATTTATAAATACAGTGGTTAAATAAAAAATAAAAAAATTCTATTGCTTTTTGTTTTAAAAAAGGTTATAAAAAATTTCAATAATTATCGATACCGAACGATATGAAACATTATATCGTTGATAAATTTTTTAGCTATATCGCCCAGCCCTACCTGAACACCCATCAACTGCATAGCAACTACCCAGAACAACCTAGCAACTGCATGATAACATACTTAAAAAGAACCACCTAACTAGAACACCAACTGTAAAACAACCCTCTAGCAACCACCCAAACACCCCATCAACTGCACAGCTACCCAGAACAACCTAGCAACTGCATAGCAACCACCTAGTGATTTTAGCTGCTGATGGAATCTGTATAGCACATAAACACTGTTATGGTGTTCAGGGTTGTGTGTGTGTACTGTGATGTACCGTAGTATGTCAGGTACTGGGCCACATGGAGGAAGGTCAGAGACACAAGGACGTTACAGATCCAGTTGACCCCGGCAGAGCAGGCGTTCCCTGTGCTCCGAGCCCACAGCGGATAGATCTCAGAGTTCACCGTCCACGGCATAGGACCCATACCTGCTCCAACACACAACCTGACATCAGGCTTTATGATCATTAACGGCTACTTTAAGCTCCAATGAACTGAGAAAACTCTCACCTGGAGCAAAGGCGGCCAGATACAGAACGAGACCCAGCAGAACAATCCAGGAGTAAGATGTTGGGCAGTAGTTAAAGGCCCAGAATACACCTGCACTCTCCTGCGTGCCATTGGAACACCTCAATAAGACAAGACTTAATCAAACTTTTAGGTTAACATTTACATTTAGCAAACATTTTTAATAAATCATTTGCAAAGAAGTGCACTGTAGCATACTTTTAAAAATAGTAAAAAAAAAAAAAAATGCTAAAGTATGGAAATTGACACCTAGCTGTTGAAATGGGCACTGCAGTGCAAATTCAAAATACTGGAGAGAGTTGTTTCTCCCGCCACCTCCTCCTCAGACTCAACACTCACGAGGGTTGCCAGATTGAAGACACGTTACAGGAATGAGCGCATATGACAATGGAAGGCAACGAACCTTTGTTCGTTTGCTGGCTTCCATGGCTACAATATGCTGTGTTTCCCGCCAACTGGCAACCCGGGGTGTCTAAATATTATTGAGTAAATTGACATACAGACCAAAAAATTCCATACAGAGCCTTTAAATGCAATTAGCTGAACTTAAGAGTGTTTTTACCTATAATTGTACTTTTGTAATGATGAAATAAATAAATGTAATTTCAAAACTGTACTTTAAAGCATGACAAAATATTATAAAAACAGTGATTTAACTTTTACTTTACAGAGCAGGTCATATGGGTTTTCGAAAAATATTTGTTTTGCTTTTTGTAACGTAGCTATCCTTCAATGTAAACAGTCTGCAAAGTTGTTAATCAAAAAAGTGCATGATAAATAAAGATATTGTCTCTCAAAAGAAAGAATTGACTCTGAACTGCCTTAACGAGTCGTCATATTTTCGAATCTTCTACCTGTTACCGATATATGTCACTAGGTAACACATTTGCATAATACCCGCCTTGTTGTGTGCTCGTCATTTTACCGAGGACTGCTTCTCTAATCTTGCCGATTTCAACGCGGGATTTGCTAAACGCTTGTCCATGAAAGATAAGTCCGTACCTATTACTTATTAAGTCCGTACTTATATAAGATTATATTGGATTGTTTATATTCGAATTCTTGATATCAGCAATTAAATTTCAACTAGTAAAAAATATTATTCTTGATATCAAGAATGTATATCCTGGGAATGGCAATAGGCAAGCCGTTTTGACTTTTATTCATTCGCAGGATATGAATTCTTGATATCAACAATTCAATTTTCACTAGTTAAAATGCTAATTCTTGATATCAGGAATTAGATTTGTACTAGTAACAATTGTAATTTTTGATATCAACAATTCAATTTTCACTAGTAAAAATGTCAGCTTTGTATTTCTTACTAGTAGAAATATAATTTTTGATATCAAATTACATTTTTACTAGTAAAAAATGTGAATTGATATCAAGAATTCATTGTCACTAGTTGAAATGTTAATTCTTGATAGCAATTCAATTGTAGACATCTGTACTAGAAACCATGTGATAACTGATATCAAAAATACTAGTGTGACTAGTAAGAATTGTATTTCTGATATGTGAAATTGTAAATTCTTAAACTAGTAAGAAATCAATTCTTGATATCAACAATTAAATTTGAATGGCAGCCTATGGTGACAATAATTTGCATTTTAACTAGTGAAAATTGAATTGTTGATATCAAGAATTAACATTGTTACTAGTGGAAATGTAATTCCTGATATCAAAAATAGCCATTGTTACTAGTAGAAATCCAATTCCTGATATCAAGAATTAACATTTTAACTAGTGAAAATTGAATTGTTGATATCAAGAATTCATATCCTGTGAAGGAATAAAAGTCAAAACGGCTTGCCATGCACCTCCGAACCACAACCTGTAAGTACGATTGATACGTTATGTGTAGATTTTCAACTGAGTGCTCAAAATATCAAGTTCCCTTCCGAGGGAACTTCGAACTGTGTCCTCTAGAGGTCGCTATTGGGAATGCCTTCAGCGTGACCGGTGTCTGAAGCATACATCTAAACACGACAATAACATTGGCAGTCGACAGCCTGTGACGTCATCACCACAGAATAAAAGGGCGCCGGAAGAACACGTCATCCTCTTCTTCATCGTCAAGGACAGTTTTGTTTGAAGCGTGCATTTCCGGTAAAAAACAATTACACTTCTTTACCATGGCGAGCACTAGTACGGCGTTTAAGAAGTGTGTGGATCCGTGTCCTCGTTATTTGACACCTGATGACACACACAATCTTTGCGTCTTTTGTTTGGGCGAAGAGCATGAGCGCAATGTCCTCGAGGGGGCAGTTTGCGTGCACTGTGAGCATTTTCCTATGAAAAAGCTCCACTCTCGTTTGTCTCTCTTTTCGAGGAAAGAGGGACAGCCATCCACTCCCCATGGTTCAGGACCCTCCGCTGCTGAGGCACGGAGGAAAATGAGCTCGTGGGGATCGCAGGTGGACTTGGCTGATGAGTTGAAAAAGGGTCTTTCCCTTTCTTGCTCATCAGTCACGGACGAGAGTGAGCTGCTGGACGACGATGCTATCTCTCTTACATCGTCTGATCCAGCGGCTAGTGCTCTGCTGGCTCCAAGCCAGGATGAGCAGGAGATGTCAGATGAGGACGAAGAAGTTGAGACTGAGTCCTCCCAATCCTTCTGCCCCTCGTATGATGAGCTGCTTGAGGTTATGGATCGCGCCACGGCGAGGCTTGACTTGCCGCGGAAGCGGGCCAAGAAGGTGATGCCTCGAGGCCGCCTCGATGAGCGTTTTCTTTCTAGCTGAGTTGAAAAAGGGTCTTTCCCTTTCTTGCTCATCAGTCACGGACGAGAGTGAGCTGCTGGACGACGATGCTATCTCTCTTACATCGTCTGATCCAGCGGCTAGTGCTCTGCTGACTCAAAGCCAGGATGAGCAGGAGATATCAGATGACGACGAAGAAGTTGAGATTGAGTCCTCCCAATCCTCCTGCCCCACGTATGATGAGCTGCTTGAGGTTATGGATCGCGCCACGGCGAGGCTTGACTTGCCGCGGAAGCGGGCCAAGAAGGTGATGCCTCGAGGCCGCCTCGATGAGCGTTTTCTTTCTAGCCATAGCCCTCCAGCTCAGGTGAGCCTTCTATTTCTTCCCGATCTCCATGTGGTCGAGAAGTTTAAGGAGGCCAAGATGCGATCGGCTCCCTTTAAATCCTTCATTCCACGAAGGACCAGGATCAAGGAAGGTCTTTGATCTAAGGATCAAAGGTGGGCTCAGAAGACTAGTGTCGCAACTCACGCCCCTCCCCCGCCTGCAGGGTAGGGCTCAAAAGGGGCGTGGGTCAAAGGGTGACAGGCAAGATTTGAGGGAGGTGATCCAGACTAGGCATTCTCAACGCTCTCGTCTGGACCAGAGTAAAACCTGAGCCATCTACTCACCTCCCTCTGAGAGTATTTACATCTGCTCTCATCTCTGGACCAGAAACCTGAGCCATCTACTCACCTCCCTCTGAGAGTATTTACATCTGCTCTCATCTTCCTCCCCTTAATTCCCCTAAAAAGCTTCCCTCCTAACTGAGGTTAGGTAGGAGGCTCCTGCACTTGCATTGCAGTCTCTTATGCTGGACCTATGAGCTTTTGGCTAGTTTCTATGTCTCATAGAACTACCTACTGATGGTCCGGACCCCAGTGCTCTTCGGACTTCGCCTCCAGCCTATATCCATGAGCCTGAGTCATGCGCGGGAGCCATGGTTGGTGAGTACGATCCATTTCATCTACTCTATTGCTAGTTTTTGTGTATTCAATACTAGCCTTTCTCGGCAGCGCTACTCGGACCCGTTCTGTTTTCGGACTTTTTAGGTTTGACCCCCCCCTGCTAAGTCAGAACCTCCTGCTGTTGACTGATTATAGTGAGGGTTTCACCCATCGGTACTGGATCCAGGCTGGTGATAGCCCTCATCTTCGGATTCTGCGGAAGCCTCCCAGCGTCAGGTCCCCAGTATAACATTGCAACCTCAGGACCTGTGGGTCCTCCTCGCAGCATGCTCCCTATCCTCTGGCCAGGGTGCGCTACTTATCTCTCACCCTGAGGGGTCTCCTGAGATTTCTTTCCTTAACCATCATGCACATTCTCTGAGCTAGAGCTCCTCTCGCTGAGGCGTTGAGTGGCTCAACACTCCTTAATTCCACTCTGCAGTTTGAAAGACGGTCAGGCCCACGGGTCCTCCCTGTCACACTGCCCTTATGGTCGAACCAGTAATCGCTCTGGTTATACGGGACCCACGCTCTCTATCGAGATGAGACTGTGTCCAGCTGCACCAGCTGACTGTCTCTTATTGGGCCCTGCTGGGTTAACCCTTCTAATCTAGCGCCGCCTTCTGGGCGAGCTGAGAAGTGCTCCCCTCACTGTGAGGGTTAGCTATGAGTTGCTCCCAGTATGTGCTGTAAGGGCCCGCGTGAGCTTGAGAGCCGAAAGCGCTGCTCCCGAAAACTCCATTTGCAACGAAACTGAGTTGTTAGGCCCGTCTCTGTCGCCTCCTTGGTCAGTTGCCTCTATCTTGGGACCCTGTTGTTCCCTGTAGAAGTGTGTGATCCCCTTCTAGCAGGATCCCATTTCGGATGTCCCATTTGCGATCTATCTGCTCCCCGGACATGGCTGTGCTCCCCTCTTGCGGGAGGGTCCTTTTGAGCTCGCCGGTCCTGGGCAGACTGTCTGAGTCCTCCTCTCGACTTGAGAGCTAGGTCCTCTGACGCTGGGCTATTGATCGCTTCGGTCGAGCTGGGTTCTGCTCTCTCCTCGCTAGGGGTTGAACCCTCCAATCTTGAGCTCCATGGCAGTGACATCAGGTAGTTGGGCCGCTTGCTGCCTCCCTGATAAGCTGCCTCTATTTGGGTCAAGCCAGGCAGTGCTCTCCTCACCTCGGAGGATTGTCTTTGAGCCTGCCGCTCCTGATTGAGCGTCGGAGGACTTTTCTCTTCGAGTTCTCCACTCGTTTGAGCTCCATTGAGTATCAGCCTCAGGTTGGGTAGGCCTCTCTAGTTTGGTTTTTTAGACACCTGGACGTATCCCCTTACAGGAATCTCTTTCTTCTGATTCGAAGCCTTGAGCTCTGCCCTAGGCCTGGGCTTCCCAGCCCAGCCTTTAACAGGTAAGTTATTTTAGGGTATGCAGCTCAGGCCCTTGGCCGGAGGGGATAATGTCACTGACAGCCGTCAAGGCGTCCTTGGGGCAACTCCCATGGCTATGGTAGAGTTGGTACTTATTGCTCACCGTGGTTTCTGGCATGCACTCCCCTCAGCATGCCGGCATGGGTATACCGTTCCCCATAGCGACCTCTAGAGGACGCAGTTCGAAGTTCCCTCGGAAGGGAACGTCTCAGGTTACGTATGTAACCATGGTTCCCTGAGAAGGGAACGAGACACTGCGTCCTGTAGTTCCCTTGCCATGCTTCGAATGCAAGCTTCAGACGAAGAAGCAGATGACGTGTTCTCTCGGCGCCCTTTTATACTGTGGTCACGCCGGTTGATGACGTCACAGGCTGTCGCCGGCCAATGTTATTGTCGTGTTTAGATGTATGCTTCAGACACCGGTCACACTGAAGG
>NW_015640057.1:647851-650694 GCF_001515625.1 Sinocyclocheilus rhinocerous
GGGCTTCCTAGCTCAACCCTTAACAGGTAAGTTCTTTTAGGGTATGCAGCTCAGGCCCTTGGCCGGAGGGGATAATGTCACTGACAGCCGTCAAGGCGTCCTTGGGGCAACTCCCATGGCTATGGTAGAGTTGGTACTTATTGCTCACCGTGGTTTCTGGCATGCACTCCCCTCAGCATGCCGGCATGGGTATACCGTTCCCCATAGCGACCTCTAGAGGACGCAGTTCGAAGTTCCCTCGGAAGGGAACGTCTCAGGTTACGTATGTAACCATGGTTCCCTGAGAAGGGAACGAGACACTGCGTCCTGTAGTTCCCTTGCCATGCTTCGAATGCAAGCTTCAGACGAAGAAGCAGATGACGTGTTCTCTCGGCGCCCTTTTATACTGTGGTCACGCCGGTTGATGACGTCACAGGCTGTCGCCGGCCAATGTTATTGTCGTGTTTAGATGTATGCTTCAGACACCGGTCACACTGAAGGTGTTCCCCATAGTGACCTCTACAGGATGCAGTGTCTCATTCCCTTCTCAGGGAATCATGGTTACATACGTAACCTGAGACGTTTTTTGTGCTAATATGTGATGTATACCTAGTGCAGCTTTAGGTTTCCAGGTAAACCATGATATTACTGTCTTACCAAAATAGTTCTGATAATTCACTGAGAACCCACTATTTCCTAAGAATGTGTCAATTAATGTAGACTGTTGTTCTAATTACTTTGTTTAATAATAAAGAAAGTAGACATATTCTGGTTTACAAACTATATTGT
Organism: Sinocyclocheilus rhinocerous; assembly: GCF_001515625.1. Classification (NCBI taxonomy): domain Eukaryota; kingdom Metazoa; phylum Chordata; class Actinopteri; order Cypriniformes; family Cyprinidae; genus Sinocyclocheilus; species Sinocyclocheilus rhinocerous. The sequence continues at coordinate 648,620 of NW_015640057.1, forward strand.
TTCATCAGTTAGTCATGTTAGCGCTAAGCTAACGTATCCACCATTACTGTTTTGTTAAGTGTTTACAGTTTAGCAGCTAAACTTTAGCTGTGGACACGATTCGCTTGCATAAGTGTTAAACAAAATGTTTTATGTCATTATTTTAAGAATGGATTTGAGCACTATATTTTTGTTTTATGTAAAGGTGCATGCTTTGTCAGTGGTAGCAATCGCTAACTTGCTCACGTACTCCTCTATGTACCAATCACACATTGGCCAGCTGACCAATCAGAGCAGAGTAGGCTTATGGAAGGGAGGGGTTTACAGACCTTAAGCTCAGAACTACTTTGAATGAATTTCATTAATATGACTATTAACAGTTCTTTTTAAATATACTTTTAAAACTTGAAGTACACCACAAGTGCACATTCAGTACAATTAAGTACACTTTCTTTTTCACAAGGCCGGAGACTTGCATACAGTAGAGGTATTACCTGCCCGCCGCAGCTGCTTCAGTGTTGGCCACGTCCACAGGCATGCATGACGACTCAACCACGGCTGTGCCATTCTTACCATAACAGAAACCACAATCTGGATTCAACATGCAGGATTCACAGAACCTTTAATGTACAGACAGAAACAAACTCCAGTCACACTAGTGCACTGGATTTATATATGTCAAGTAGCACATTCAAAATACAGTTATAGAGTTTATGGAGCGCAACCGTCAGACTCCTGAAGTAAAAATCCTATTCATTTTTCCACAGAGAGATTGATTTTAATAATTAATTGCATATAAAACTTCCAAAACACAGCTCTAAGATTGTTAAAGAGACAGTTAACATCAGCATAAAAATTATGTTATCCTTTACTCACCATAAAACTGTATGACTTCGTAAACAATGACAACATTTTCATTTTTGGGTGGAATATCCCTTTAAGTGCTAATATACTGTAAGCTTCTGTAAAAGCCACAAGCAAGTGTGATTGAAACATTTTTTATAAAACTGACTAATAGTGTAATTCCGGCTAAAGAACTAGACTACCCATAATCCTGAAAAGTGCTCCACCAATCAGATAAGTTGTTGTTACCACAAGGATGAGAAAGCGCCAGAAGAAAACGCTCAGTGGCATGTTCCCTCTCAGAAGTATTGTAGATGATATAATAGAGTCTCTTACACTCTCAAACTACTTTTATATTTGTACTTGAATAATGTGAAGATAACTTCAGTTGTACTGTATTTTATTTTTTCTTATTTGCACAGACCTTATTCTGGTACAATCCAAAGGTCAATCTAGTCTACTAAAAAGCAAAACTCACCTATATGTAATGCAGGTGGAGTTGTGGAGGGAGGGGTCATTGGGGTGAAAGGTCACGGGTGGAGAGGCCTGAGCCGAGAGCAGGAAACCCGCAGCGAGAACCATCAGACTTACAGCAGTACCTGAGTCATTCACAGCACACACCATTACAATATGTGACCCTGGACCACAAAACCAGTCTTAAGTCGCTGGGGTATATTTATAGCAATAGCCAATATTACTGTACATACTTCAGTCTGTTAGTAAGGATCCATGTCTATGGCTGTGTTTGAATCTTCACCTAGTATGCTGCCCAGAGAAAGCTTCCTGCGGCCCACCCTCTCCACGAGCCACACGCCTACTAGAGTAAACAGGAAGTTGGTGAAGGCTGTGGCAGAAGCCAGCCAGATGGCCATCTGATCGTCCTGTACTCCAGACATCTGCAGTATGGTGGCGCTATAGTACCTGCAGCATTCAGGGAGATCATTTCATTCCCTTAAAATAGACAGTACTGTTATATAATTGGTAACTGGAGTCCTAGGTAATGTTCAAAATGGCTACCAATGCTACCACACTACTCCTGCTGTTTCCACAGTATGCATTCTACTTTTGAAAGTTTACACTGTTGCATATTGTTTCACATACTATCCTGAAATGAGAATGCAGTATACCATGGAACTTTTTATCTTATAATTCTGACTTTTTCTCAGAATGATGGGTTAATGTATCATAATTGCGAGTTTTAATTGAGGTCACATCTTGCAATTCTGTTCCCCCCCCCCCCAGGATTTTGTGAG
>NW_015640057.1:650844-687347 GCF_001515625.1 Sinocyclocheilus rhinocerous
TATTTGTGAGTTGCAAAGTAACTGTGCCTTTATCATAACTCTGACATTTTTCTTGCAATTGTGAGTTTGTATCACGCAATTATGAGTTTTTTCTTACAATTCTGAAAACTGCGAGAAAACAAATTTCAGAACTGTGAGAAAATGTTTACATCTCGCAATTCTGTTTTTGTTTCCACCAAGGAATACAAAAATAAAAACGATAATTGCGACTTTTTCCCCCTCACAATTCTGACCTTTTTCTCACAATTGTTAGTTCTGACTTTTCTTCTCAGAATTGCGGGTTAATATATCACAATCGCAAGTTCTAAACACACAATTGAGTTAACATCTCGCAATTCCGTTTTATTTTTTTAGGCAGGTATTTGCGAGTCACAATGTAAATGCAACTTTTTTTCCTCATGATCCTGACTTTTTTTCTTGCAATTATGAGTTTGTATCGTGGAATTCTTATAATTATGACAACTGCAGGAAAAAAAAAAAGTTTACGTTTCGTAATTCTGTTTTTGTTTCCACCACAGAAAAAATATAAAGGTAATTGCGACCTTTTTTCCCCCTCACAATTCTGACTTTTTTCTCACAATTGTTAGTTCTGACTTTTCTTCTTAGAATTTCGAGTTTACATATCTCACGATTCTGACTTTTTTTCTGAGAATTGCGAGAAAAAAGTCAGTATTGTAAAATAAAAAGCTGCAATTCAATTCTGAATTAGCCTTCAATTCACACCAAGGACGTTGATGATAACAATAACGTTAACTTAGTGATGCACTGATTGGATTTTTTTGGCCGATACTTGGGCCGATTTTAACAAACAATAACTGTCTGATTCCAATACCGATATTTGTCACTTCCTCACTTATTTAACTTTTGTCATTAAAACAGATTACTGTTTTGATCATGTTTTACATGAGTAAAGTATACAGTACATTATGATATGCTAGCTAGTTTATTGCTGATGGTATTAAATTGATAAAAAAATGGCTGATAAATATTGACAGCCGATATATCGGTGATATATCGGTAATATTAGTCATATTACCAGGGAGTCAAATAGACTCAAATGCGCTCTAGTAACCTACATGACCGTGTTGATTCCCGAGAGCTGCTGGAACATCTGTAGGCCACAACCCACGATCAGAGCACGCCGTGCTGGAGCGAACGTCAGGATACGCCACAACACTGGACCCTCTAGAAGATAATCAATCAATCAGTGAAAATTATATAATCATTTTATACAATTACCATAGAGTTTACACAGTTTAATTTCTAGTCATTTATGATTACTTTATTAGGTTTTATAAAAATAATTTTGATTCTGGTTCATCAATGACACATTTCCTTGCTAAAGCACAATAAAGAACAATAAGGTTGTTGTTATTTCAAGGTTGAATCACTTTATTGTATTTCTCATTTCTACGTTGCTTGGAGAACCCTCTGCTAAATGAATATAAATGTAAACGATTCACTCAAAAAAAGCTCAAATCTGATATCACTATGGCCTAGAACAGTGGTTCCCAACCCTGGTCCTGGAGGCACCCCAACACTGCACATTTTGTATGTCTCCTTTCTCTGACACACCAATTTTAGGTCTTGAATTCTCTACTAATGAGCTGATGATCTGAATCAGGTGTGTTTGATTAAGGAGACATGCAAAACGTGCAGTGTTGGGGTGCCTCCAGGACCAGGGTTGGGAACCACTGGCCTAGAAAACGCAATTTCAAATATTTCCAGGTTTCTGGATGATCTCACCTCCAGCATCAATCTTCTCCTCCTCAATGCTGCTCCGTATGCTCTCATACTCTTCATCCACATTTACACCGCCGCGGATTCGACTGAGCACCAGCCGAGCATTCTGGGTATCTCCTTTCTGCAGGAGCCAGCGAGGACTCTCCGGGAGGAAGAGGAACCCCAGGAACTGCAGCGCAGCAGGAACAACTGACAAACCCAACATATACCTATACACGAACACAAAAATGATTCAAAAATGATTACAAAAACCAGGTTATGAAAAACTTTTATATCTAATTTTTTATCTCACATTCAAATTCTCTACTTTTCCTGCAGAATGTCTGAATATGACTATTTTTTTATAATATGTGACCCTGGAGCACAAAACCAGTCTTAAGTAGCACGGTTCTATTTGTTGCAAAAGCCAAAAATACACTAAAATTTACGATTTTTCTTTCATGCCAAAAAATCATTAGGATATTAAAGATCATGTTCCATGAAGATATTTTGTAAATTTCCTACCGTAAATATATCAAAACTTAATTTTTGATTAGTAATATGCATTGCTAAGAACTTCATTTGGACAACTTTAAAGGCGATTTTCTCAATATTTGGATTTTTTTTTTTTGCACCCGAAGATTCCAGATTTTCAAACAGTTGTATCTCGGCCAAATATTGTCCTATTTTTATACCTCTTTCCTTGTTTTCAGATGATGTATAAATCTCAATTTTCAAAAAACTGACCCTTATGACAGGTTTTGTTCTGATGCAGTGTCACATATAATCGCTTTATACATGTTTAGGTAGAAGTAATATGTGTGTATGTAATATATGCAATATATTTATATTGCTATAGTTACCAGGGTATTATTATGCAGTAGCTGATGTGTTCTGACAATTTCTGTTGTTTTAATATTTTTTTTATTTATTTTATTACATTATTTTTATGTTTAATTAAAGGGGTCCTATTATGCTTTTTCACTTTTTCAACTTTAATTAGTCTGCAATGTTGCTGTTTGAGCATAAAAAAGATCTGCAAAGTTACAAAGCTCAAAGTCCACTTCAAAAGGAGATATTTTATTTAACAGAAATCACTTTTCAAAAACTACAACGAACGACTCGTTTGGACTACAACGCATATTTTCCGGGATTTGTCAAAACAAAATCAAGACTTTGTCAAAGAGCATAATAGGACCCCTTTAATAAAACTTTGTTTTATTTTTTTATTATTACAAATATTATTGGGTTGCAGCATCTTGGCCACTCAGTATAAACAATTCAGACCTCATGGGTGGCAAACATATACCAGTAGCACAATAAAATCTTAAAAAGAAGACTGATATTTTTATAAAGACAGATTTGAGAGGTAAAACTTCAGTTTTTACTCACCTCCAGCCGTCATGGGGCAGGTAGCTAAAGACCCCATCCACCACGCTAGCTACGAACTGGCCACCGGTGATAAACAGGGTGTTAATAGTGACCAGCTGACCTCGGAGTTCAGAAGGTGAAACCTCAGCGATGTAGACGGGCACGGTCATAGATGCAATTCCTAAAACACAGGACATAAAAAAACAATAAGGCACACAAACTGAAATCAAATAGTTTTACTATATATAACCTACCTATCCCAAGCCCAACCGTAAGCCTCCCACACAGAAGAACCTCTTTGTTGTGTGCGACGCTCATGATGATTCCTCCAGCAGAAAAGATGAAGCTAGCGAGCAGTATGCAGATTCTCCGGCCGAAGAGTCCGTTGAGATACCCTCCAGCCAGAGAGGAAACGGCCGCGGCACCAACAGTGATGGACACCAGCAGCTCCTGCCACAGAGAGCTGAGGTTCATCTCCCTCTTGAGCAGGAGCATGGCTCCAGACACCACTCCTGTGTCATAGCCAAACAGGAATCCACCCAGAGCCGAGAAAAAAGCCAGGGTGTAGATGAAACATGGAGAGCCGTGCTGGACTGAGCGGATCTGATGTGTGGACGTGGGCGAGTCATGTTCTTGGTTGTTGGCCTGGACATCATATGGCGTCTTTATCAAGCTCCTCTTGTCCTCAACAAATCTCCTGTCTCCTATCAGCTCCTCCATTCTCTGCAGCTTATGCACATTGTCTCCTAAATCACAAAGGAAACACCTTGAGATCATCACATGATCAACATTAACAAAGGCCATGTAACCCAACCCAACAAGTTGGCATTGCACACACCTCAAACCACAACAGTAAAACATCTACAAATCAATTCATATTAATTCTTTAAATGTCTAGAGATCTTTATGAGGGGTTTATTTTACTGTACAGCAAAATCAATCTGATTTTTGTGGAAAATATCACACAAGCACTAGGTTATTGTGTGATTCGCAGTGATCCACGAGCGCAGTTGTTCTTTTGAATCGATTCTAGGTAATGACTCCGTTGAACCGATTTGCTTGTTTGTTTGTGAATCACACGTTTTGCATTACCTGTACAACGTATTTTAACATATCGTGGTGGAATATAGTGTATTTTAACACATAAACACACGATTAAATGCCACACGGCGGACGTTTGTAAACTGAGCACAACGAACCAGTGAATCACTTTTGGATTCGGTTCACTGAAGAGAACCATTCGAACGAACCGATTCGCTTAAATGAATCAGACTTTTCGGGTCCACGCCGCACAAACCCCAAATAAAAGAGGCTCTACGCTGAGCCAGCAAGCTAGCGAAATCGCTTCATTTAGTGTGTCCTACAGTGTAAAATGTTTCATCGTCTGTAAACGCAGCGATATCGCGAGCTTGTATATATTAGCTAAAACAACACTACATCGAAATTAAAAAGTGTCGCGAAATACATTTTCTACGTTTAGATGAATGCTCTCGAAAGCTGTTTTTATTTTTATATTCATACTTTATAATATTGATTGCACAATAAAATCAATGCACAACTTCCAATATGCACACATCTACTGTAGCAACAGATAACGCGTTTTAAAAATGAACAATAGCCTATACGTGTTACCTATGCATGTGAATGGCTTAAAATAGGTAGCCTATATTTGCGTTCTCCTTTTGTAACCTACCAGCAAGACGCTTTTCTCGGTGCCTTTGCTTTGACAAGGCACTCAATGCTCCTTCTCTTGCTTTCACTCTGTTGTGCTGGAACAGGAAGTTCGTGAATTCTTGCAGTCATATGATTCATAACATGAGATGCCATTACATGGTTTCATTTTAAGAGTGCATGTTCAAATGTTAAAAATCATCTTTGAAATCAATGTTAATTTGTTATAAAAAATGTATTAATATAAAAAATTTGATTAAATATATTAAAATATAATTTATATGTATAACAAAATAATATAAACATTTTATATTATTCAAAAATATTATTTATTTATTTATTTATGTAATACTGTTACTTGTAAGATCTGTTCTGCTGTAAATTTAATTTCAGTGCTTTATTCACTAAGAAAAGTGTTTAAAGGTTTTGGTTTTAATCATAGGTAGGCTGGTCTCTGCTGTGTCGTCTGATGGAGATCTGTCCCAACACTCTGGATAGTCTGGCCAACCCAGATGAATATGAGTTTACTGAGGTGCACAAGTAAGTCTGGACTATTTCTATGAGCTTGTATGGGCTCCTGTGTATATAGTATAGTACAGTGAACTTTTCTATATATGCTGGTTAAGATTAAAGGTGTTTGACTAGGAGGATTCATGCATATATAAAGAAATTGTGAATCAATTCAGTTCAGTTTATTTCTATAGCACTTTTCACATTACAGGTGCATCTCAATAAATTAGAATGTCGTGGAAAATTTAATTTATTTCAGTAATTCAACTCAATTGTGAAACTCGTGTATTAAATAAATTCAATGCACACAGACTGAAGTAGTTTAAGTCTTTGGTTCTTTTAATTGTGATGATTTTGGCTCACATTTAACAAAAACCCACCAATTCAACAAATTAGAATACTTCATAAGACCAATAAAAAAAAACATTTTTAGTGAATTGTTGACCTTCTGGAAAGTATGTTCATTTACTGCACATGTACTCAATACTTGGTAGGGGCTCATTTTGCTTTAATTACTGCCTCAATTCAGCGTGGCATGGAGGTGATCAGTTTGTAGCACTGCTGAGGTGGTATGGAAGCCCACGTTTCTTTGACAGTGGCCTTCAGCTCATCTGCATTTTTTGGTCTCTTGTTTCTCATTTTCCTCTTGACAATACCCCATAGATTCTCTATGGGGTTCAGGTCTGGTGAGTTTGCTGGCCAGTCAAGCACACCAACACCATGGTCATTTAACCAACTTTTGGTGCTTTTGGCAGTGTGGGCAGGTACCAAATCCTGCTGGAAAATGAAATCAGAATCTTCAAAAAGCTGGTCAGCAGAAGGAAGCACGAAGTGCTCCAAAATTTCTTGGTAAACGGGTGCAGTGACGCTGGTTTTCAAAAAACACAATGGACCAACACCAGCAGATGACATTGCACCCCAAATCATCACAGACTGTGGAAACTTAACACTGGACTTCAAGCAACTTGGGCTATGAGCTTCTCCACCCTTCCTCCAGACTCTAGGACCTTGGTTTCCAAATGAAATACAAAACTTGCTCTCATCTAAGGATCTAAACCAGGCTGTTTGTGTGAACACAACTGACTGAAACTTTTAATAATTGATAGACACAGATATTTCTAGAAATGTTGACAGACAACAAGCATTCTAAATATTTAATTATCTTCTTTTTATTTGAATTATGTTTATTTGTTTCAGATGCAGTATTTGTTTTTATAGGTGCTTTAATAACTGATAGATTGAATAGAATTTGGAATGTCTCCTATAGAGAAGGAAGAGGTAACACTATTTAACATCGACTATAGGTAACTATAGGTAGCACTTTTTTTTAAATTTGGAAAAATTAAATTTTAAACTTTTTTTTTTTTAGTTTTGAAAGCCACGCTTTATAACCATAAACAACTGAAGTTGGTTGTAACACGTCATGTTGTCTGAGATACTGCAACTGATTTTTGTTGAAATTCATACAGTAAGTTCATTGCTGCTATCCATGTCCAGCAGGTTTATGCAAGTGTTTGCATGTTTGTTCACAGGCAGATTCTTAAGGTGCTTTCAATGTATCGTAATGACTCCAAGATGATGATGGTGGGCTTGAGAGCTCTGGCTCTCCTACTGAAGTCAGGTAAGACTTGCTTTTAAATAATGTTTATATGTACTGATTATACAACCATTATGGTGCATTGGGTCCGAATGCATTTTTTCCAATTCATTTGATCTCTGCAGGGATTTCAAAAAAAGTTCTTTCATAAAAATTTGAACCAAACCAGTTAACAAGGAAACAATACTGTGTACCTAACATATTTTATGAGGCAATAAACTACTTGTTGCAATAAGCACTGCAAACGACATAATCAATTAAGAAATGACAGTATTATACCAATATGGATAATGAGAAAGCATCTCATACATTCAAGTCTTCTTATTATGAATAGTCCACATTCCCCTTACACAAACCTAATTATGATTATGGTTAGATAAGCATGTGTCTTTTTTCTTGAGGTGCATTTTTCTGCTTTCCTGAAGTGAAACAGTTTTTGTGTGGGTCAGATGAGATTGTGATGCAGGTTCTAGATGAGGAGGAAGTGGACGTGTTTTCTGTGGTTCTGGAAGCCATGGGGTCATTTAATGACAAAGAAGAGGTTCAGCTACAGGGATGTGCTGCTTTACAACTACTGCTGCAAACAGGTAGCAGTGATTTGTTACAAATTTCCTTTGAGTACGGTGACCGGGAGGGGACGTCTTTGGTTCACTTAGTTTTGGCGTGGCCACGAGATATTAACTCGTGGGAACGTGATATTATGCTGTGGCTACGAGATCATTTTGTCGAGGTAACGACATCCTTATGTCGCGGCGAGCTGCTCTGAGAATCACTTCACCAGCTTTACACCCTTTCATTTGATTAAACGTTCTCCAAATACTCACAGAAAATTAACGACCTTCACTACAACCCGCCAAAATAAAAGTTCAGTGTAACTGAAAGAAATTAGAAAAGAAAGTTATTTCTGTTAGACAGCCGAATTTACTTCTCAAAGTCATAATAACAATACTAATATTGCAGCTTATGTAATCTTTTAAGAAATATCACACACATTTTTTTCCCATGTTTTAATTTAAACTGTAAAGCACTCTGTTTACCAAATATGAAAGGAAGTGTTCAAATTTCAGATTAAATTTTTTTTTTTATTTATGGTTTATTTTGATTACTACTGTTTTTGATACATCTGTATCAAATAAAACAACACAGAATTGAGAATTTTTTTTTTTAACTCATCGTTTTTGACCATTAAAATTGAATTAAACCATTCAAATGGAATCCAGAAAAAATTAAAACCAAAAATACAGACCTTAAAAATTAAACAGAATTTGGGAAAAATAAAATACATTCCATAGGGCGCTAGTAATAGTGATGCTTTCCTTAGCAAACCCCACTTATGTTAATTCCAGTCTAATTAACCTGCTTGATTGTCAGTTTCTGATGCTCATCTGGTGGAGTTCATTGAGAACAAGGACCATGAGGTGGTTTTAGATGTGCTCAGGCGGTTCATGGACAGTGAGAATGTGGTACTGCAAGCTCTGAGGGTCCTCATACCACTGGCTGCTCCAGGTATAACACACTTGCATGGAAGTAAAATAGTGGCACATGTTTTTGAAACAAATATACATGTTGAATAGCACTAACTGAAAAAATAATGCATTGCATTAACAGTGCTTGCATTTTAATGCCTTGTATTTCCAGGGCTTGCATTTTTAGGTCCTGAAATTTAACATAGTTGTTTATTTAAGCTGTGAATATTTCAATTCAAAATATTTCACACACATTTTCATAATTAAAAATTCAATAATTCATATTCACCTTCCAGAATTCACTTCCAAAATATTCAATCTGTTTAAAAATATGATGCATGATATTCGACAGGCAAATTTCAGTCCATTTTATTTCACTTTCCAAATTCGCTTCCACAAATTCAGTTGTTATAATTCGGCAGAAAATTCGCCATTGCACATCCGGCATGTTGGGTAAAATAGCATTATAATCTCCTTTGTGGTAGAAAAAGCTGCTTACATGTATGCTACGAGAAACAGCGAAGATGTTGAATTAAACATACACAATATCAGCTTTACCGCATGTTTATACTGGCCCCGATAATCAAAACTTCTACTTAGCGCTTGCTCCATTTCTGTAGATCAGTTTTTGTAAATGACTACATCAACAGCCACTTGCGCCACCTGCTGGTGAGCGACTGCCAGCAGCTAGAGATCATGCATCGGTGCTCTACCGCTATTCCTGCAGATCCCGGATGTGCAATGGCGAATTTTCTGCCGAATTTTAACCACTGAATTTGTGGAAGCGAATTTGGAAAGTGAAATAAAATGGACCCGAAATTTGCCTGTCGAATATTATACATCGTATCTTTAAACAGATTATTAGATTTTAAACAGAATATTTTGGAAGTGAATTCTGGAAGTTGAATATGAATTATTGAATCTTTAATTATGAAAATGTGTGTGAAATATTTTGAATTGAAATATTCACAGCTTAAATAAACAACTATGTTAGATTTCAGGACCTAAAAATGCAAGCCCTGGAAATACAAGGCATTAAAATGCAAGCACTGTTAATGCAATGCATAATTTTTTCAGTTAGCGCTATTCAACGTGCTTTTTTGTTTCAAAGACATATGGCATTATTGTACTTCCATACACTTGGAATTACAAAATATATTAAATGATACTATTAAACTATATTATTACAAACAGTATTAAATAAGCTTCTCTTTCTTGAGTCTAGCCAGCAATATTGAGATTCTGATGTCCAAACCCATTAAATGCTACAGTCTGCTGTGTCAGGCCATGGACATGTGGCTCGACTCGGAGGCCATACAGGAGACTGGATGCCGTTTGTTACTGAAATTCACATCAGGTGAGCCCAGGTCAAAGGTCATGATGAAACGATGTTCTCAGAACGTTTAGAAAGTGGTTTATTTTTGGAGTTATGTTATGTCTTTTGGCATTCAACAGAGAGTTACTATAACATACTGGTGCTGAATGGTGTCCATAAGGTGGCGGTGAAAGCGTGTGTCTCTTATCCTGAGAATGCCACAGTGCAGACCAGTGCCCTCTCCTGCCTGAGCGCGCTCGGTGAGTCAATATGGACACGGAAATGAACAAGATAGTACAGTATAAGATGAGAACCTGGCTCTCCACTGGATCCCTTAGAGCCCATATTTAAGGTGGAGTGCAATTTTTTTGTGATTGTTATTCGTCATAAAATGGACATGACTGACAGAGCCAGCTGGGCACTTTAAGTAAGCAGTCCACGTCCATTTTGACGTCCTCAGAAGGCCAAAAGGCTGGGCACATTCTTCAGAGTAGTTCACCAAGGCTGCATTCATTTGATAAAAAATACAGTAAACAGTAGTATTGTGAAATATGATTACAATTATTGCAATTTTACATCAGTTTTTAAACTGTAATTTATTTCTGTGATCAAAGCTGTATTTTCAGCATCATTACTCCAGTCTTCAGTGTCACATGATCTTCAGAAATCATTCTAATATGCTGATTTGCTGCTCAAGAAATTGTTCTGATTATTACGAAATACTATTATTTTGGTATAAACTACCATTCAAAAGTTTGGGGTCATATTAAAAAAGAAGAAGAAAATAATACTTTTATTTAGTAAGGATGCATTAAATTGATCAAAAGTCCCAGTAAAGACATTTATAATGTTACAAAAAAATAAATAAAAAATCTCTTTAAAATTAATGCTGTTCTTTTAAACTTTCTATTCATCAAAAAATCCTATAAAAGGTAACACAGTTTCCTCAAATATACTGAGCATCAAAAAACAGTTTTCAGCATTGATAATAATAAGAACCGAGCGTCAATAATAATTGAGCACCCAATCAGCATATTAAAATGATTTATGAAGGATCATGTGACACTGAAGACTTAAATGTACAAAATTGCAACTTTATCAGTTCATTTAAGTATATTTTAGTCTACCAAAATATTTGTTGGTGCATTCAGCAGTGCACTTCAACCATATAATACTAGCACTTACCTATTCTATTCTATTATATTCTATTCTAATTCTAATTCTAATTTTAATCTACTTTTGCACTACACTGCAAAAAAATATTTTATTTTTATTTTTGTGTTGTTTTCTAGTACACGTATCTAAACATTCTTGAATCAAAATAAATGTACTTGAGAAGCAAAATGACTTAAGATATTAAGTCTTCTGTCTTAATAATAATATATTTTTTTATAATGTTAATAATATTTTTTCAGGAGTCAAGACTTAATATAATTTTGCTTCTCAAGTAAATTCAAGAATGTGCAGATATTTGTACTAGAAAACAACACAACAATATTAAATAAGAAAGTAATTTTTTGCAAAGTAGGGATGTGTCTCAGAAAACGATCAGTTTGTGTGTTTTTGTGCTTCAGGTAGGATGAGGGCTCTGCTGCTGTCACATGGCATTCATGTCAACCTTGTGCATCTGATGCGGAAGCACGAGAGCTCCAGCGCTGTGTGTGAAAGTGCCTGCAAACTGCTTCACACACTCTTCCAGGGAGCGTAAGCACACACAACTCCCACATCTGATCATTTATGGGAGGTATAACAGACAAAAACACAACTGAAATCATCATTTTATTTCACTCCAGGAGGGCCAGTCTAGATGACGCGACCCTGATTCTCGGTCAGATCCCGACTGCTCTGAAAACACATAACTTCGTTCCTGAAGTTCAGCTGGAGGGTCTCAGAGCGAGTTTAGTTCTTCTCAGCCCGGGTAGAATGTCTGTCTACTTCCTGTGTATCTTGTTTTATTGGAATGGATCTGCAAGCATTGTGTTTTTAATTCATTGATGGAATAGTTAAAAAAAAATTACTCACCCTCATATTGTTCCAAATTCATGACTAAATGATGACTGGGGGAACTACAATGCCTACATACGTAATGTCTGACTCTTTGTTTTATATTGTGTGCAGACAGGAGTTTAAGAGAACATGGCACCTCAGTGGCGGATCCTGAGATGGTGGACGTGTCCCTGCGGGTGCTGAAGAACCAGTGTGTACTTGAGGGAGCTCACACTGTCTATCTAGAGGCACTTAATAGGGTAAATGCTTTGTTTCTTACAAGCTAAAATAGTTCTGTAATTCAACATGCATGATAATGCATGAAGTCTTGTGCCCAAAGGGCACCTATTATGCCCCTTTTTACAAGATGTAATATGTCTCAGGTGTCCCCAGAATGTGTCTGTGAAGTTTCAGCTCAAAATACTCAAAATAAATAATGAATTTGGCTTTGATTATCATGTCTATCGCACTGAAATCATGCGTTTTAAACCACATTAGTTTAAACTTCTGATATACGGTTTTCTGAGCGCACACATTCGAAGCGAACGCACAGAAAGCGGCTGTCACACGACATGTGAGTCCTAAACTAAGCTCTCTTTCATGTCTTATTGCACTTAAACCGTCAAATACACACAAGTTTATGTTGAAAACACACATAAGTTACAAAAACAGTTATGTCCGTGAAGGTAAACAGCTGGGAGAGAAAATGCATGTTTATACATGGCGGATTGTGTGCGGCTCATTCAGGGCGGGGTCTCTGCTAATACAGCAGTGTCCGTCTTGAGCGCACACATTCGAAGCGAACGCACAGAAAGCGGCTGTCACACGACATGTGTGTCCTAAACTAAGCTCTCTTTCATGTCTTATTGCACTTAAACCGTCAAATACACACAAGTTTATGTTGAAAACACACATAAGTTACAAAAACAGTTATGTCCGTGAAGGTAAACAGCTGGGAGAGAAAATGCATGTTTATACATGGCGGATTGTGTGCGGCTCATTCAGGGCGGGGTCTCTGCTAATACAGCAGTGTCCGTCAACAGTCGTGAGCGGGCATTTTACGGTTTCTGTGAATGGCTTGTTCTGAGACACTGCTTATGAGTTACGGGAATTTAAAAAAAAAAGAAGTGGGCAGATTTTTTATCATAATAGGGATGTTGTGAATTTTGCATTATAGGTGCCCTTTAAAGCCGAAGTGTGTAATTTTTGTTAGACGTTAAAATATTTTTCTATATTTATTTATCTCAGCTTAATATGCAGAGACAACTAGTGTATCGCCACAAAAATTATGATTTAAGCATCTTTACAGCTCAAAATGCATAATAATTAAAGGGATAGTCCACCAAAAATGAAAATTCTGCCAGCGTTTACTCACTCTCTTGTTGTTGCACACCTATTTGAAGACTTTCGTTGATCTTCAAAACACAAATGAAGATATGTGTAACGAAACCTAAGAGATTTCTTTCACTCCACTGAAGGTCCATTCCACCAAAACTTCAATGCTTCAGAAAGTTCACAAAGGCTTTCAAAAGGTAACTGTTTGAGTTGAGCGATTTAATCTAAGTCTTCTGAAGGGACACAATGATTTATATGATAAACAGATTTAATTTAGGCTTTTATACACTTAAACATTGAGCAACACACATATATAGAGCACATCAAATATGGTAAACGGAAGCTCAGATACTGTATGCTTTCTTGTCCCACTAGAACCAATGAAGTTTGTTCTTGTGTGTGAAGTATGGTCAAACTGCTGTTTATGGCCTAATTTTTACTGTGTCTTTAAAAACCTTTTGAAGCATGAAAGTTTTGGTGGATAAGACTTTAAATTAAGGGACAGAAAAAAAAAAATATATATGTTGATGAACGAAATGAATGAATGTCTGTGGAGTATCATAA
The DNA here is from genome assembly GCF_001515625.1 of Sinocyclocheilus rhinocerous. NCBI lineage: Eukaryota > Metazoa > Chordata > Actinopteri > Cypriniformes > Cyprinidae > Sinocyclocheilus > Sinocyclocheilus rhinocerous. Next base: position 664,382 of record NW_015640057.1, read on the forward strand.
CTGATGACAAAATTTTTATTGTTTGGAGGTGAGCTATTCCTTTAATATAATAACTGCTTTTAAACCCTCTCAAATATCTCTCCCCATAGACATCATGGCAATTTCATTACTGTAAACAGTATATTTTTGCATAAATAAACAAATAAAGGATGAGTGAAAATAATTTTCAGGGGTAGTCAACATTTTGCCAGAAATGCTGTCTATATAGACTTCAACTTAAATTGGACCTGTAATAATCCTTGTAGGAATTGGACTTTAATCAGGTGGTTTTAATTTAAAATGTAAGTTCTGTAAATGTGGTGCGTTTCATTTGATATGTGTGTTTAGTTTATCAGTAGTGAGGAGATTCAAGAGTGTGGACTTGGTGTACTCTCAGCTCTAGCTGACAGTTCTGGAGCGGTTGACCTCATGTGCCAGCAGGGGGCGATAGATACGGTTCTTCATACGCTGCAGATGTTTCCACAGGAGCGTGGTGAGTCCATTTACCTTACCATGACTGAAGACCTCCAGCCTCTGCTTCTAATCCTAGGCAGACTTTTGAATGTCGACATAAGGTCTGGTCCACATTGCTGCTTATTCTGGACAAAAACCAACCACTGTTCAGGCATTCACACAGAACAAATTTTTGCATTCCACTATGCTGCTTTTCCATTGATTTTCTATGTAAACATGAGGTAAACGGACATGTTTGACCGTTGTGCTCTTGTCTCACATATTGTGTGATGACGTTTAATGCACTGCACACTATTGGGTATGTAAACATTTGTGCGCAACTGTATATTAACTGAAAGTCATCACCCTTTGCAGATGTTCACTACTGGGGTCTTAGTCTTCTGTTTCACCTCATCTCTAAGAAGAAGCTCTCTCGCATGATGGTGCCTGTACTGGCATCAGTTTTGGTCAGCTCAGTACGTCAACACAATGAGGACACAGTCATGCTTCTAAAGGTAGCTCACTACAGTTATTACCATTTCAAAACCAAAAGGGTGGTTGTTTTTGATATTTTGTTCCTAACAGTGTGCGTTTTGGTCATTAGGGTTTCCAGGTGGTGTGGAAGTTATTGGACACCTGCTCTAGTGCCGCAGCATGGCTGCAAAAAGAAGACTTCGAGAAAGACATCTTCCAGATCCTCCGGGAAAATATGGCAGACCAGCGCAGAGATCCAGTAAGAAAATGAAACCAAAGTTCTGTCAAAAATGCAAGATCTCCTGATAAATCCTTCATGTTCCGGTTCAGTTGCAGGCAGTGAGTCGCCTGTGCCTGTCTAAGATGGTGGTGGACAGTGAGATCATGTATGCCCTGTTGGAGAGAGCGTGTGAAGACGGTGACGTGGACATGGCAGAATGTCTCATCCTGCTGGGCGCTGACATCAACAAGAAATCAAAGAGCGATTCGCTCATATATCAGGTGTGATATATGAACCTTTATTCCTCAACTCTTAAAGGAATAGTAAATTGTACACCCTCAAGCCATCCTAGGTGTATATGCCTTTATTTTTCAGACAAACACAACTGGAGTTATATTAGATAATATCCTGGCTCTTCCCAGCTTTGTAATGGCAGCTGAATGGTGCCCGAGTTTTTGAAGCTTTAAAAAGCTCATCCATCCATCATAAAAGTAATCCATACAACTACAGTGGGTTAATGAATGCCTTCTGAAGCGAATTGATGGGGTTTTGTAAGAAAAATATCTATATTTAAAACTTTGTAAATTATTGTCACTGGCTTCCTTAACTTCTGTACGCATGTTCACAGGAGAGTCGAGTTTTGACATTTAATGTAGGATGTAGGCATAGTGGAAACTAAGGTGAGAATTGACAAATGTGGAAGTGCATTTTAATTTTAATACAAATCTATATTATAGCCAAAACAACTCACTTCTTTTTACAACTCACTCCAAAGAGAGACGTCAGTTCTCAACTTAGTTTCCGCTATACCTACGTCCTATGTTAAACGTCATAAAATCTAATCTAATCTATCTGTCTGTTTGATCGATATGTATGGATAGCCTTAAACCGTTCACATTTTTTCAAGTTTTTTAAAACTACTTGAAACTTTTAGTCAGGCTTATATTTTATATTTTATTCAGGAAGCTTGACTAACATTGTAACTGGACGTTGATTGCCATTCCTAGCAGTGAAGAACTGCTTTACCTTTATTTATATAGCGCTTTATACAATTCATATTGTGTCAAAGCACCTTTACAGTGTTAAACAGGAAAAATGTGTGCTGATAATGCAAGAGGACAATACTAAAAAGTACATTTTTCACTTAAAGTCAGTTCATTGTTGATTCAGTCAGTGATGTCATCATTCAGCTCAGTTCAGTTCTCTTCAAATAGTGTCTGTGAAAAACTGACAGAGTGTGTCTGCCTCCCGAATAACGCTAGGTAGATTGTCCCAGAGTTTGTGCGCTAATTAGGAAAATGATCTGCCGCCTGCAGTTGATTTTGATATTCTAGGTATTATCAAATGGCCAGAGTTTTGGCAGTTTCTTGCTCAAATGCTGAGGAGCTAAACTATTCAGGGCTTTATAAGTAATCAGCAATATTTTAAAATGTATACAGTGTTTAAAGGGGTCATATGATGCGATTTCAATTTTTCCTTTCTCTTTGGAGTGTTCCAAGCTCTTGGTGCATAAAGAAGATCTGTAAAGTTGCAAAGACTAAAGTCTCAAATCCAAAGAGATATTCTTTATAAAAGTTAAGAGTCAACCACGCCTACCTAAAACGGCTCGTTCTAACACGCCAAAATTTGCATAACGCTGCCCAAATGTTCACGCAAAGAAAGAAGATGTAACTTTTATTCTCGCTGTAGTATTGTAGTTGTTGCCGCCGCTGCCATGTCGTGAAGTCCAGGTGGTGTGGAAGTTATTGGACACCTGCTCTAGTGCCGCAGCATGGCTGCAAAAAGAAGACTTCGAGAAAGACATCTTCCAGATCCTCCGGGAAAATATGGCAGACCAGCGCAGAGATCCAGTAAGAAAATGAAACCAAAGTTCTGTCAAAAATGCAAGATCTCCTGATAAATCCTTCATGTTCCGGTTCAGTTGCAGGCAGTGAGTCGCCTGTGCCTGTCTAAGATGGTGGTGGACAGTGAGATCATGTATGCCCTGTTGGAGAGAGCGTGTGAAGACGGTGACGTGGACATGGCAGAATGTCTCATCCTGCTGGGCGCTGACATCAACAAGAAATCAAAGAGCGATTCGCTCATATATCAGGTGTGATATATGAACCTTTATTCCTCAACTCTTAAAGGAATAGTAAATTGTACACCCTCAAGCCATCCTAGGTGTATATGCCTTTATTTTTCAGACAAACACAACTGGAGTTATATTAGATAATATCCTGGCTCTTCCCAGCTTTGTAATGGCAGCTGAATGGTGCCCGAGTTTTTGAAGCTTTAAAAAGCTCATCCATCCATCATAAAAGTAATCCATACAACTACAGTGGGTTAATGAATGCCTTCTGAAGCGAATTGATGGGGTTTTGTAAGAAAAATATCTATATTTAAAACTTTGTAAATTATTGTCACTGGCTTCCTTAACTTCTGTACGCATGTTCACAGGAGAGTCGAGTTTTGACATTTAATGTAGGATGTAGGCATAGTGGAAACTAAGGTGAGAATTGACAAATGTGGAAGTGCATTTTAATTTTAATACAAATCTATATTATAGCCAAAACAACTCACTTCTTTTTACAACTCACTCCAAAGAGAGACGTCAGTTCTCAACTTAGTTTCCGCTATACCTACGTCCTATGTTAAACGTCATAAAATCTAATCTAATCTATCTGTCTGTTTGATCGATATGTATGGATAGCCTTAAACCGTTCACATTTTTTCAAGTTTTTTAAAACTACTTGAAACTTTTAGTCAGGCTTATATTTTATATTTTATTCAGGAAGCTTGACTAACATTGTAACTGGACGTTGATTGCCATTCCTAGCAGTGAAGAACTGCTTTACCTTTATTTATATAGCGCTTTATACAATTCATATTGTGTCAAAGCACCTTTACAGTGTTAAACAGGAAAAATGTGTGCTGATAATGCAAGAGGACAATACTAAAAAGTACATTTTTCACTTAAAGTCAGTTCATTGTTGATTCAGTCAGTGATGTCATCATTCAGCTCAGTTCAGTTCTCTTCAAATAGTGTCTGTGAAAAACTGACAGAGTGTGTCTGCCTCCCGAATAACGCTAGGTAGATTGTCCCAGAGTTTGTGCGCTAATTAGGAAAATGATCTGCCGCCTGCAGTTGATTTTGATATTCTAGGTATTATCAAATGGCCAGAGTTTTGGCAGTTTCTTGCTCAAATGCTGAGGAGCTAAACTATTCAGGGCTTTATAAGTAATCAGCAATATTTTAAAATGTATACAGTGTTTAAAGGGGTCATATGATGCGATTTCAATTTTTCCTTTCTCTTTGGAGTGTTCCAAGCTCTTGGTGCATAAAGAAGATCTGTAAAGTTGCAAAGACTAAAGTCTCAAATCCAAAGAGATATTCTTTATAAAAACTAAAGGTCAGTGGCGCATCACACTTAGTGTTTGTGCAACAAAACCGCTCCGTGTCACTTTTCACGTCACTTTTACTCATTAGTGAGCAGGTTCTGATCAATCTGTCATCAATGTTTCACTAACTAGTTTTATTCTCCATATGAAATGACCTTAAACTGCCTAGAACATCACCCGTCACTTTTCCTGCATGGATTTATTTTTATTTGACATTTGGTTAATGCAGCAGCGCAGGTGAGCGGGTATGAAATTTTGATTTGTTCGCATCGGCTCCTGATTCACTCGTTTATCTTTTTATGTGATGCCGTTTCTCTTTTGTTCCATTGATTTAGTTAAAGCGGCATCATTAGCAGCTCTTCAAATATTCCTTCCGAAGCTTCGATTCAAACGCGAGTTTTGAGCAGAGTAGAGTAGCGCTTGTTTTTTGTCGTTTCTCTGATCACAAATTCAGACATGGTTTTATGTTTACGCGGCTCGATGCAACGCAACGCGTAAAAAGACAGTATAAGTCATTATAATCCGTAATTATGTCCCCACTGGATGCAACAAATGCCTCGTTTATAATGGGTTTTAATGTTTTTGTCTCGTCGCTCCGGCCGGGACAAGGCATCACAATATGGCAAGGGGTGTAACATTTCTGTCACACGCTTGAGGTATTCGGCCAGTCACAACGCACTGGATAGCAGGCCATTCACAGCACAACTCGCTTTTCAGAACGATGCGCTTTGTAAAAATCGACGCGTTTCAGAAAGGCGGGGGATAGAGGAGAAACAATAATGTACTGTATGTGGAAAATAATGTGTTTTTTGAACCTTAAACCGCATAAACACATTTCATTACACCAAATACACAAAATAATGTACTTTTTAGCAACATCATATGACCCCTTTAATAGGGAGCCAGTGAAAAGCTGACAGAATCGGGCTAACATGGTCATACTTCCTGGTTCTAGTAAGAACGTCTCAGGTTACGTATGTAACCATGGTTCCCTGAGAAGGGAACGAGACACTGTGTCCTCTAGAGGTCACTATGGGGAACGCCTTCAGCGTGACCGTTGTCTGAAGCATACATCTAAACACGACAATAATATTGGCCGGCAACAGCCTGTGACGTCATCACCCGGGGAGAACCGGGGCCTAAACCAACTCAGAGAAAGGGAACGAGGCTGACAGCGCGTAACCCTTACCATACAGGATTTTAGAAAGTGTGCAGAATGCTTAGCGTGCACACTTACCACAATGTGGATTTTAGAAAGTGCACAGAAGCTCAGCGTGTGCACTTACCATAGCATGGATTTAGAAACACCATTGCTTAAGGGGTAACCGAAGCTGTATTAAACCAGCCTAGGAGCCCTACGTGACTGTGGCACGCTCACAGAACAGACTCCGAAGCATCTGCTCACAGATGCCCAGAAGGGAGCGGCGCACTTGCAAGAGGCCCTTCATGGTGACACTTAACAAGCAACCCGCCAGGGAGGCAGAAGATGGCCCAGCTACCTGGCATGACTGCTATCCGGAGCTCAAAAGAGCGGAGGCCCAACTTCAAAAATAGAAGGGGGACTCGGACGCTCAGATTGAGAGGGGCGTGCTCGTATGAAACCCCCAAGGGCACTGCTAAGCTCGATTACTGGTTCAACCATAAGGGCAGTGTGACAGGGAGGACCCGCGGGCTTGACCGTCTATGGAGCGTTGAGCTCCTCAACGCCTCAGTGAGAGGAGCTCTAGCTCAGAGAACGTGCATGACGGTTAAGGAAAGACTCAAATCTCAGGAGACCCCTCAGGGTGAGAGATAAGTAGCGCACCCTGGCCAGAGGATAGGGAGTATGTCACAAAGCATGTATTCAGAAGAGTACTAGCCCGCGAGAAGGACCCGCAGGTCCTGAGGTTGCAGTGGTATACTGGGGACCTGATGCTGGGAGGCCTCCGCAGAAGCCCAGGCTGCGTGTCAGTATCTGGATCAGCTGGATCAGTAACGATGAGTGAAACGATCACTATAATCAGTCAACAGCAAGTCAGAAAACAAAACAGGTCTAGTAGCGCTGCACCGTCTCGACGGAAGTGCCGAAAAGTTCAGAAGGGGAAACTGGCGCATCAAGAAGAAAGCCCTTCTCTTTCTACCCTATATCCGCCAGATTCACCCACAGATGTTTCTCCGTAACCACCATGGATCTGCCAATGGCACTGGTGGCCTGCTTAGTGGCACAGAGAGCAAGATCTGTGGTGTGACGCAACTCAGCCATCTCATCACGGGATAGACCCTGACCTTTATCCAGGTCTTTCAGCAGATCAGCCTGATAAGCCTGAAGCACACCCATGGTATGCAACGAGGCTGCAGCCTGACCTGCTGATGCGTATGCCCTGCCATTCAAACGAGATGTATCCTGAAGGGGTTTGGACAGCAGGGAGGGAGCCTTAAGAGAAGATGTCTCCCCCATAGACAGATAGCAGGTCAGCATCTCTTCAACAGGGGGCATCTTCTCATAACCATTCTCACGTATCCCCTCGATGTTGGCATAACTAGTATGCTGGAATCTATGGATGCGAGCCGATAATGGATTTTTCCAAGCCTTCTCGATCTCCACATGGAGATCGGGAAGAAATGGAAGGCTCACCTGAGCTGGAGGGCTATGGCTAGAAAGAAAACGCGCGTCCAGGCGGCCTTGAGGAGTCACTTTCTTGGCCCGCTTCCACGGCAAGCCAAGCCTCGCCGTGGCGTGAGCCATTACCTCAAGCAGCTCATCATACGCGGGGCAGGAGGATTGGGAGGACTCCGTCTCAACTTCTTCGTCCTCATCTGACATCTCCTGCTCATCCTGGCTTGGAGCCAGCAGGGCACTAGCCGCTGGATCAGATGATGCAAGAGAGATAGCATCGTCGTCCAGCATCTCACTCTCGTCCGTGACTGATGAGCGCGAAAAGAGAGACAAACAAGAGTGGAGCTTTTTCATAGGAAACTGCCCCCTCAAGGACATTGCAATATCAGGTGTCAAATAACGAGGACACGGATCCACACACTTCTTAAACGCCTTACTAGTGCTCGCCATGGTAAAGAAGAATAATTCGTTCTTACCGGAAATGCAGGCTTCAAACAAACGAACAAGAGGATGTCATGTTCTCCCGGCGCCCTTTTATACTGTGGTCGCACCGGGTGATGACGTCACAGGCTGTCGCCGGCCAATGTTATTGTTGTGTTTAGATGTATGCTTCAGACACCGGTCACGCTGAAGGCATTCCCCATAGCAACCTCTAGAGGACGCAGTTCGAAGTTCCCTCGGAAGGGAACTCTTGCTTCTGCATTTTGGACCAGTTGGAGTTTGTTTATTAGGCGCGAAGAGCAACCACCCAATAAAGCATTACAACAATCTAACCTAGAGGTCATGAACGCATGAATTAACATTTCTGCATTTGACATTACGAGCGTAGGTCGTAATTTAGATATATTTTTAAGATGGGAAAAATGCGGCTTTACAAATGCTAGAAACATGAATTTCAAAGGAAAGATTGCTATCAAATAGGTTCCTAACTGATGATGAAGAATTGACAGAGCAGCCATCAAGTGTTAGACTTGTTGTGGGATGCAATTTTTTTACCATAAATTGATTTATTTGTGGCAACCCACCACAATATCAAAACTGACCACCACAAATAGATTTTCCAAAAGGCTTTGACTAAACATGAGCACTGCACATTTCAAAATCAAAACGTGGCACGGGTGTTTTTATATCACTGTATCTGTGAAGGAAACCGACTGTCTTTAGAAAATGTTGTCAATGTCATTTCATCTTGCATAATGCCTGATAAAGCAGCGTTTGTGAGCTCAATGCTGCTTTGTGTACAGCCATTACCGGGGAAACCTTTATTTCTCCCACTCCAAAAGCACCTCCTGCTGGCAGAGAATTACTTTGCATTTTCAATAAACCCGTCTGATTTACATAGCAAACACAAATGTTGCTTGTTATCAGAAATAATCTACTCTAGAAGGACTTTGCTGATGTTATTGTTTTTGGTGGTTATTATGGGAGGGGGTTCCCCCATTCTCCAAAGGCATTACTCTGTGAAGTATGAACAAGAATACTAGTGCTCGCCATGGTAAAGAAGAATAATTCGTTCTTACCGGAAATGCAGGCTTCAAACAAACGAACAAGAGGATGTCATGTTCTCCCGGCGCCCTTTTATACTGTGGTCGCACCGGGTGATGACGTCACAGGCTGTCGCCGGCCAATGTTATTGTTGTGTTTAGATGTATGCTTCAGACACCGGTCACGCTGAAGGCATTCCCCATAGCAACCTCTAGAGGACGCAGTTCGAAGTTCCCTCGGAAGGGAACTCTTGCTTCTGCATTTTGGACCAGTTGGAGTTTGTTTATTAGGCGCGAAGAGCAACCACCCAATAAAGCATTACAACAATCTAACCTAGAGGTCATGAACGCATGAATTAACATTTCTGCATTTGACATTACGAGCGTAGGTCGTAATTTAGATATATTTTTAAGATGGGAAAAATGCGGCTTTACAAATGCTAGAAACATGAATTTCAAAGGAAAGATTGCTATCAAATAACACACCGGTTCCTAACTGATGACAAAGATTTGACAGAGCAGCCATCAAGTGTTAGACAGTGTTCTAGATTATTACATGCAGAGGCTTTTGGTCCAATAATTAACACCTCTGCTTTTTCACAATTTAGCAGTAGGAGATTACTAGTCATCCAGTTTTTTATATCAGCTACGCATTCCGTTAGTTTTGGAAATTTTGGTTTCGTCTGGCCACAAAGAAATATAGAGCTGAGTATCATCAGCATAACAGTGAAAGCTAACACCATGTTTCCTGATGATATCTCCCAAGGGTAACATGTAAATCGTGAAAAGCAACGGTCCTAGTACTGAGCCTTGAGGTACTCCATACTGCTCTTGTGATTGGTATGATACCTCTTCATTCACTGCTACGAATTGATGACAGTCCGATAAGTAAGATTTTAACCATGCCAATGCAATTCCACTAACGCCAACATGATTTGTGATTCATGATTTCATTTGTAACTTTGATGAGAGCATTCTCAGTACTATGATACAGTCTAAATCCTGACTGGAAATCCTCACATATACCATTTTTCTCTAAGAAAGAACATAGTTGTGAGGATAATACCTTTTCTTGTATTTCTTTCGAATGACAATGATGAATTAATAATATTCAGAAGAGGATCTATGATTTCTGGAAGCACCTGTTTTAGTAGCTTAGATGATAAATATATATATATAGAGAGAGAGAGTATAACATACATGTTGTTGGTTTAGATGATTTAACAAGTTTATACAATTCTTCCTCTCCTATAGCAGAGAATGAGTGGCATTTTTCCTCAGGAAATCTATAGTGCACTATCTGATGCGATACTGTAGCTGTCAGCTGCATGGTTGTAATTTTATCTCTAATAGTGTTGTTTTTGTGCAGGTTTGTGATCGGGGGGCTCCTCTGGTTTTGCTGGAGCTGCTGGTTTCTGCAGGTGTTCATGAGCAGCAGTTACGTGGAGCTCTGAGCGTGTGTGTCAGGAGGGGCGATGACCCTGCGGTCACCCTCCTCCTCACCCGTCTGGGGCTGGACCACACCAACAATGCCCTGTGCCTCGGGAGCTTCCGCCTCGGAAAAATGAAGGCGATGTGGCTCAGCGCTCTGCTCTCGGAGCACAAAACCCAGACTCCAATCAACAAGAAGAACAGTGAGTCTGTTCACATGATCTGGCAGTTGTCATGTATTTGACATGCATGTTCTGGAGCCATGACCACTTTTACTTCAGTCTGGCTTTGTTTTCTTTATAACAATTTCAGAATATTTCTTCAGTAGAGATTGCCCCGAAATAAAGAAGTTTTGAGAATAATAATAAAAAAAACTGTTTAGAATATCAGAAAAAAAGGATAAAACATTTTAGGATTAGGATTACTTTATTTGTCCCCAAGGAAATTTGTCTTGGACATAATGGCTGCCACAAACAAGAATACATAGAATTATAATACAATAACAACACACACACACACAAAAAACATAAGTGTCTTCAATACCTAAAATATTTTATTCTTTATCACACCCCAAAAATAATGTAATGTACATAACTAGCAAAGTGTATCATGTTTTTAAAAACAGTATTTATTATGAAAATAATATCCTTTACATGAATATACATAAGTATGAACTGAATGTAATATTTTTGGATACTTAATTGCACATTTATGCAATTAAATTAAAATATGTTAATTGCTGAACTTTAATTGTAATTTCTATTAATTTCTATTTAAACTTGTATGTCATGTATTTAAATATATATTTTTAATTACACATTTCTAATAATGAAGTTGCAGTTTAGTACATTAAAAATCAAAACCTGTAACTTGAAATTTTGTATCGAATAACACACTGGAGTTAAAATTCTAGTCAAGTACTTTACATGTATTTTAGTATGTTAGTCAACACATCAAAATACCTGTAACTGTACTTTAAAGCTCAACAAAAAAATATTAAAACATAATGATTAAAAATGTACTTTAAAATAAAACGTTTGATTTGACATTATTACAAAGTGCACTTTTTTACCCTTTAACTGATATCTCTACCACATGGTTGAGAAATGCATACACAATAAATACAGTAAATATTTTGAATTATTTTGCATTAAAAAAAGAACTTTCGCAGAAAGTTTCAAATTTGCCAAGTTGAAATCACTTGTCACTTCATGGTTTCCAGTAAAACATATGGCATAAATAACATCCTTGTTATTTTCAATACACTGATTTAACCTTTTTTTTGCACTTTATAAACAGTACAGTATGTAGAGAATTTAAATCTACTAACTAAAATCTAAAATCAGCCTGACTGTTGTTGGTAAATCTTGTCCTTGTGTCTTTCAAGGTAAAGGTCAGCGTTTGGCCAGACAGATCTTGTCACTCCAAAGAAACAAAGGGTTTTTGGGAGTTGGTAGATTACGGAGTGATGCCAGCACATCAGAATATTTCACAGATGAGGAAAGTGACGACTCACACATTTCCTTAGATGAAAGCTTGGTCTTAATGTTTGATGAAATGGAGAGTGATGGTAAGATGATTCTCACATAAATACATGACATACAAGTCATTTAAGTGGATGTGGGTCATTTTTCGTTGCCTTTTCAACCTCTTTATATGTTGAAAATATTTGGATGTATTGATAATTATTGAATTATTCAGAATCAATATAGATATGAATGCAATAGATATAAATGCAAGTTAATTTAATCTGCATAATATAATTTTCTATATTATTTGTCTGAAAGAATTCATGTTTTCCATTGGTAGGGAGCGATGAGCCTTCACAAGGATTGTTGCTTTTCAGTGATTCCCCAGAAGTGGGCAGGAAACCTGCTTGGAGACATCACAGTCGGCGTAGACGTGCCAATTCAGAGGTACCAGAAACAGACACACTTTTGGTGTTCTTTGTGCTTGGATTTTAACAATGATTTGAACCATTTTAATGTCTTTCTACAGGGATGCCATGGTGAGACAGATCCAAGTGTCCCTCTACATAAGCGGTTTAACTCTAACACTAGAGGTACACATTAAGAGCTGTCTGACTTGATAACTAGTCCTAAAAAGTTCACTTGTTACATCTGTCTTTTTTTGTTTTATATGTACAGGGCAGGGTTTTATTGAAAGCTCCACTCCTGCTGCTCTTCCTCTGGCCGTGGACAAAGAACCCATCCGTCTGCTCGACCTCTCAGGGAATGAGCTGGGCAATCTGTCCTGTTTGATGGGTGTGAGCGCTCTCAAACAGCAGATTGAAAACCTTCTACGGCTTGATTTGAGCAGCAACAATCTATCAGAGTTTCCCAGTGTTCTCTGTCAGGTAGAAACATTTTGACAGTGTGATTAAAGCAGTGTTATTAAAGTCAACATGAAACAGCTTTTGAAACCCATTCTCTAATGTTCACAGAAACATTGTGACTGCACATTTTAGTTATTATCAGTTCTAGTTAGTGCTGCACGATATTGGAAAAAACTCACACTGTGATATTTTGTTTTTCTGCAATATATATTGCGATATGAAAAAAAAAATCACCAGATGACTTGAATAGCTCTATTTGGAAAAAAAAAATAAATGATTGGGGGGATTTTGTAGGTGAGTAAATCAGCATAGGAAATAAACAAATTACAAGCATAGATAAATATAATTGAACAAAGATTCAAATGAAATGAACAGTGCTTTACATTTTTCAGGTAAGTCTAACAGTATTCAGGTACAGAAATAATCAAATGTAAAATAACACTGAAAAGTCTTCACTGTATAAATTAAATCTAATAAATCTGTGTTAAAGCTACAAAATTTTCTCACACATCCATTTTCTTTCTCAATTGTTTACCTTCACCTAAGCCATAAGTAACTGTGTTTACAAGGATAATTGCAGAGACATGCATTTTGACATAATTTCGCGCATATGTGTCATTTATAGACGCGGAATTCAGAGTTCACGTGCAATTGCGTGGCTCTACACTAGACGCGAGTGGCGCGGTGTGACGCGACAAAATTCTATGAACCCATTATAATCAGTGATGCTGTCTACACTGGATGCAGTGCGGCATGACAAATCCCCGACAGTAAACTGATGCTGTGTTCTATTTATGACGTACTGACACACAGTTCAAATGATGGTCGCTTTGTCGCGTCCAGGGTAGACAGACTTTATTGCGGCGTGGGGCGGCATGACACGACAGATTTCGCGTCCGGTGACACGGTGTCTGTGTGTGAGCAAAGAAAATGATCAGTATAAATATAACGGTCAGTATACTAAACATCGCACATCCTGCAATGTGACTATCGCGGATGCACACATCGCGATATCGATGCTGAAACGATATATCCTGCAGCCCTAGTTCTAGTATTATGAACGGAATCATAACAAATTAAATTAGGTTAAGTTCCCTTGTGAAAAAGAAATACACTTAAGGACGAAGTATACTTCAGTTTTTACAATTACGTGAGGGTCTGCTATACTGGGTAATTACACATTTTATGTCGCAATTTAATATATAAAGTACATTTAACGTATATTAACTTCAAATGTAATTAAATAACATACTACTATTAAAAAGATAATCAAGATGATGTGCTTCAGTTTGTTAGGCAATTACATCAAAACAAGTGTGCTTCTTTAAATCACAACAGGAGATTATCAAAACATTACTTAAAATGTAAATTCAAGTCACCTGGGGGCAGTCGTGGCCTAATGGTTAGAGAGTCGGACTTGTAACCTGAAGGTTCGAGTTTCAGGTCCGGCAGGGATTGTAGGTGGGGGGAGTGAATGTACAGTGCTCTCTTCCACCCTCAATACCACGACTGAGGTGACCCTTGAGCAAGGCACCGAACCCAACTGCTCCCCGGGCGCCGCAGCAATATGGCTGCCCACTGCTTCGATTGTGTGTTAACTGTGTGTGTGTGTGCACTTGGATGGGTTAAATGCAGAGCACAAATTCCGAGTATGGTCACCATACTTGGCCACACGTCACTTCACTTTATTTATATAGTGCTTTATACAATACAGATTGTGTGTCAAAGCATCTTTACAGTGTTAAACAGGAAAAACATGTGCTGATAATGCAAGAGGACAGTAGTAAACAGTAGATTTTTCACTTAAAGTCAGTTCATTGTTGATTCAGTAATGTCATCATCCAGCTCAGTTCAGTTCTCTTCAAATAGTGTCTATGCAATCAAGTCAACAATACTGCCAGAAATTGTGTCCCCACCTAAGCAAGCCAAAGGCAACAGTGGCAAGGAACCAAAACTCCATAAAAGTTCCAGAAGTTCATAAAGTCATTACTGCTGTGCTGTTGGGAAATGTTTGTGTTGCGTTAATTTAGCCACTGTAATGAATAAATAGGGTTATGTTTGTTTTCTTCTAAAAAGGGACTAAAAGTAAGCAGATCTAGCAGTTTTTAAGGCTTTTCTGTATGTAGAAGTACTTTCCCTCCATGCAATACGAAATACCTCTAGTTTTGTTTTCTTCCAACGCGCTCCATTTTCCCGGGCTGCTCTCTTTAGGGTGTGAGTGTGCTCGTTAAACCATGTTTTCCTTAATCTTCTTTAAGCTTAAAGAAGCAACCGTATCTAAAGTGCTAGAAAAGAGAGATAGTTTATAGTTTCTGTTACAACAAGTTTTTCTGTGCTATTGGATATGCTGAGGAATTGAGACTCAAGCCAATGATTTCGACAATGAGTAGGTCCTGAGACTGAGTTCAGAATGTCTACAAATGCTGATCCCAATGCATCTTTTACATTATCAACATTTATATTAAAATCACCAACAACTAAGACTTTATGTGTGTCTCATGTTTATAACAGTAATCTTGGGGGAGGGGGTAGACTCATTTAAAGTAATTTAATCATCTGGTTTTAGCCAGGTGCACATCTAGGTTATGATCTGTGATCATATGATTTACAGAAAGCACTTTCATAGAAAGGTATCTAATATTGATTAAGTCATTTATTAGTTGTTTATCTGTATTATATCTGTTTATTATTTTTGAACATCAATTATGTTGTTACCCTTAAATTTGTTTGGACATTTTTTGTCTAAAAAAACAACTTAGTAACTTACATTGATTTATAGGGTAATGGCGTTTTTTTATGTGCCAAATAAATACTGCTTTAATTAACTGTATAATCTGAAATATAGTATCTAGTAAATATCTAGCTAGTAATTAAAGTACATCTTTAATGTGTGTTTTGATTGTTTTGTGTTGATATGGATCATCATTTAATCTGGGGATTATTTCCTAACCATACTCAATACATTTTTCCCAGCAATTTATTAAAAGAGTTTTATTCAGTTGTGTATTTTTTTTTTCTTAGAATTTAAGAAGTCTTACCCGTCTAGATCTTCAAGGTAACCAACTGCAGTCACTTCCTGTGGAACTTCTGGGTTTGCCTGCATTAAACACACTCAATGTTTCTCGCAACTGCATTGGTCCTCTTCTGCTGCTGGACCCAACTGTGCTCAGTCCAGCCTTATGCCAGCTCAACCTGTCCTTCAACCAGATCACCGTCTTCCCCTTCCAGCTGGGGCAGGCGATGGACAGACTGGAGGAGCTCTCGTTGGAGGGGTAGGTTATGGGATAATAGTTTTTCTAGAGCACTGGTCTACTGTAATTTCTTCAATTTATTCTTATGGTTTTCTTATTGGATATACGCAAGTTTTAAAAAAAAGGACTGTACTCTACAAATTGACTGTATTTGTTTTTGTTCTTCAGAAATCAGATATCAGAACTGTCTCTCCCGCTCCGCCTGGCTGAATTGAAAGTTTTAGACATCAGTAAGAATCAAGTTAAAATCATTTCAGATAATTTCCTCACTGAATGTCTCAAGTTGGAAACTTTCATCGCTTCAGTTAACAAAATCAGTAAGTTTCCCCCTCTTTACTCTCTTTTCATGAAAATGATAATTCTGTAAAATTGTGTTTTGTTTATCACTACTGTTGTTATTAACACTCATGTTTTCATACAGGTTCATTGTCACACCTTCCTTCAAAGATAACCACTGTTAAATTATCACAGAACAATTTCACAACTGTTCCTGAAATAGTCATCAACTTGCCAAAGTAAGTGTTTTTTGTTTCTGTATCGTGTCTGCAGTAATGCACTTACAGTTGAAGTCTGTGTGGCAGGGTATTCCACCAGAATAAATGTTAAAATACATGCTGCAACCACAAGACTTCAAGATGATACTGTACACGCTAACATGAGACACATTAAAAGTCTTAATAATTGTATAATTAATTAATATAAACTGGTCAAAGATGCTGTTAATAAAGCCTAACTTGTTTTGAACCTCGAATGTTTTTTTGAAATACACAAACTCTTTTTCTGGATAGTTTGCGTTCGGTGGACATGAGAAATAACAGTATTAGTGTTCTGCCGGGTCCATCTTTCTGGGTCAGTGCAAACCTGAGAGAGCTGATGTTCAGTCATAATCACATCTCTGCGCTCGACCTGAGCGGCCCGGTGTACAAGTGGGCCAGACTGGAGAAACTTCATTTAAGCTCCAACAAACTGACTGAGGTATGATTCATAACACGCTCTGATTCAACTGAACACTGCAGTTTTGGTATATTTGTTTGTTTGTCTTTTGTGCTTTAGATCCCTCCTCAGATCGGTATGTTGGAGGACCTGACGTCTCTAGATGTTAGTCAGAATGAAGGTTTGCGCTCTTTCCCTGATGAGATGGGAAAGCTGGTTCATTTATGGGATCTACCTCTAGACGGTGTGCAGCTCCAGATGGACCTCAAACACATTGGGAACAAAACCAAAGACATCATCAGGTCTAAATCTAGACATTATTTCTTGCTTGCGTTTTAGCTTGTACAGTAAATGCATCAGTGATCAGTTGCCATATCTGTGGTGTTGTTCAGATTTTATTTTATTTAATTTTTGGGTCAGTATTGTCAGACAATAATATTCGATCTTGTTTGTCAAATAATATATTCTTGTATACTTGTTACATGTAAATCTTAGAATTATGATTATATTGTGTTTAGTATTTATCTTTTAGTGCTGTTTTATAATACCAGCTATTACATCAGTTTAAATGTTGTTCTGTTTTCCTAGAAACTTAAGTTTTAAGAAAAGTTAGGGAGGTGCCTTTTAATATGGCCACCTATAATATCTTGTTTCAAATGCAAATAACTTGTCAAGCTATTTCGAGACTTTTCTATTGGTTCAGAATGTGAACGCTGTGGTTCTTACAGGTTCTTGCAGCAGCGTCTGAAGAAAGCTGTCCCGTATTACCGCATGAAACTCATTGTGGTCGGCAGCCCATGTAGCGGGAAAAGTTCTTTGATTCATCAGCTGATGAGACTCAAACGCTCTCAGTGGCGATCTGATCTCCACACCGTCGGCGTCAGCGTCAGAGACTGGGTCATCAAAAACAAAGACAAGAGGAACATGCTGCTGAATGTTTGGGAGTTCTCAGGTAAGCATCTGCACAATGCTAGCATCATATCAAATATGGAAAAATGGCAATAGGAAATAGCAGGTTTTTCTCTTTCTGTTGTTGTTGTGCAGGTGGTGAAGAGTGCAGTGGATTTCACCCTCACTTTATGAGCTCCAGGGCGCTCTACCTAGTCCTGTATGACCTGAGTAAAGGACCCAGTGAGATAGACACTATCAAACCCTGGCTCTTTAACGTTAAAGTAAGTTTAACATTTAGCTCCTTCTAGCAAGTAGTATCAAAAGATTCGTTATACAAATACAAAACCAGACCAAACTGATTTGGTTTAGATTATAAAAGAGCATGATATATATACTTATACTGTGTTTTTCTCAGGCCGTAGCTGGACAGTCTCCTGTGATTGTGGTTGGAACTCATGCAGATGTGTGTGAAGAGCACCACCTACAGGAGCGTGTTCTGAAGCTGCGAGAGGAGCTGCTGTCTCAACCGGGCTTTCCAGTGATCAAAGAGAACCACATACTATGTGCCTGTGAGGAGTCTGACTCCATCAGCAGGTTGCGCAAAGCCATCTGTCGGGAGCTCATTGGGTTCAAGGTGATTTACAAAATGTAGTTTTCCTTGGCACTAATTAGCAAATATTATCATTGATTTAAACCAATAAATTGGATTACTTTTAAAAAGCCCCATTAAAGTAGTCAATATAAATGTTGGTTATAATTTAAAGGGGTCATATGATGTTGCTAAAAATAACATTATTCTGTGTATTTGGTGTAATGAAATGTGTTTATGCGGTTTAAGGTTAAAAAAACACATTATTTTCCACATACTGTACATTATTGTTTCTCCTCTATGCCCCGCCTTTCTGAAACGCATCGATTTTTACAAAGCTCATCGGTCTGAAAAAGCGAGGTGTGCTCTGATTGGCCAGCGATCGGGCGTGTTTAAACGAGGCATTTTAGGAGGGTGTGGACAAGTCTTAACTTTTATAAAGAATATCTCTTTGGATTTGAGACTTTAGTCTTTGCAACTTTAGGGATCTTATCTATGCACGAACAGCTTGTAACACTCCAAAGAGAAAGGAAAATTTGAAATTGCATCATATGACCCCTTTAATTCTTTTTGAGGCCAAACTTTTTTTTTTTCTTTTTTGGTGCATGTCAGCTGATGTCAGACCTGCCATGATGAATTCATTTTGAGATTTGATTGGAAAGCTACAGTGAGGGGGGAATTTGCAATTTGCCAAAAAAAAAAGAGAGAGAAAACATTGCATACATGTTGTTTTCGTAACAAGTATTCTTTTTAAAAGTATGCTAAAGTGTAATTATTTGTCACAAGGGTGATCACATCTTTTAAACAGGTTTTCGTTGTATTTGTTTAATGTACTGTGTCTGTGGCATTGGCAGATCCAGGGTCAGCCGGTAATGGGGCAGCTGATTCCAGAGTGTTATGTGGAGTTGGAGAGGAGAGTTTTACAGGAGAGGTCACATGTACCCACTGATTTCCCAGTGCTCAGACACAGCAGACTACTGGAGATCATACAGGAAACACAGCTGCAGCTAGAGGAGGGAGAGTTACCCCACGCTATCCACTTCCTCAGTGAGGCTGGTGAGAGTTGTTTCACTCCTGAATCCCTTTCTGATGTCTTCTTGCTGTTTATGTCCAATTTGTTGTTGTTTCTTCAGTTTTGGGCACATGCATGTTCCTAGGGATGTCCTTAATCACTTGTTATATATTTTTGCTCATTTTAGTTGCCTTATGTATTGGATTTATTGTTTTAACCTAGTAAACAGACCTTCTGTCTGTGTTTGTCTCCAGGTGTCCTGCTTCACTTTGATGATCCAGTGCTTCAGCTAAAGGATTTGTATTTCATTGACCCACAATGGCTTTGTAACCTCATCTCACAGGTTAAACATACACACTCGCACACACACACCTTGCTTCTCCCTGTGATTCGTTCAGAGCAGTAACGTCTTATCTGTTGTGTTGATTGACAGACGTTGACTCTGAGGAGCACTGGTCAGTGGGACACCACTAGAGGAGTGGTGCAGCGAACCACTGTCGAAAAGTTTCTGAACAAAAGTCGCTGTTTCCCCAAGGATCATCTGACTCAGTACTTCAAACTATTGGAAAAGTTTCAAGTAGCCTTGCCCTTCGGAGATGACCAGTTACTTATACCTAGCAGGTAGTGATAGGATCTCTTTTAATTAAATTGATACAAAGTGGTGTACGGTGGTAGTTTTTCTTGTTTGATATGTCCCCAGCCTGTCAGATCAAAGGCCGGTGATTGAGCTTCCCCACTGTGAGAATTCAGAGGTGATTGTTCGGCTTTATGAGATGCCGTACTTCCCCATGGGCTACTGGTCCAGACAGATCAGCCGTCTTTTGGAAGTGTCTGCTTTCCTGCTCTACGGCAAAGGTAACACAACACAAACACTAGAAGTCAGGATAAATTATTCCTGTATCTAGTTGAACATTGCACTTGCCATGGCACAAGCATGGGCTTGATTCCCAAGGTACAAACATACTAATATAATGTATTACAAACGTATTGCTTGAATGCACTGTGAGTTGCATGGGTCTGCCAAATGAATAGCAAGTAAGACAGTTTGTGAATGTGTGTGTACTCTACAGAGAAAGCATTGAGACCAAACCGGATCTACTGGAGGAAGGGCATCTATCTGAGCTGGTCTGCTGAAGCTTACTGTCTGGTGGAGGCCTTGTCTCTAGAAGAGAACCCTGCTAGCTTCATCAAGGTCACCGTCCCCTGCTCTCGCAAAGGTAAAAGAGAGGTGTTTTCTTTAGGCCATCCTAAATAGTACAGTAATAGTGATCAGCTCATGGGAAATATGAATAATTAATCATAACTAGTTCAGTGGTGACTACGATGTGGTGATGCGCTTATATTGTGGGAATGTTGATGGTGTGATGTTGATAATGGTATACTGGTCATGATGATGTTGATGTCATGATGATGGTTTGATGATTATTGTGATGGTGATTAGTGATGCATTTGATTGATGTGACGGTGATAGTGATGCATTTGATTCAATGATAGTAATGATGGTTGTAGGGGGGTTACAGAGTATTTGTTAAATATAAAAACAAAATATATATAGTGTGTTTGAGTGGTCCAGACGCTACAACAGTAATAGTGATGACAATTGTGATTTCATAATAGTAACGTAATAGTGATGACAGTGGTGACTACGATGTGGTGATGCGATTATATTGTGGGAATGTTGATGGTGTGATGTTGATAATGGTATACTGGTCATGATGATGTTGATGTCATGATGATGGTTTGATGATTATTGTGATGGTGATTAGTGATGCATTTGATTGATGTGACGGTGATAGTGATGCATTTGATTCAATGATAGTAATGATGGTTGTGGTGGTGATGATGACGATGTTGTGATGTGATGGTGGTAGTGATGCATTCGATTCATTGATAGTAATGATGATTATGATGGTGGTGATTGCGATAGTGTTGGTGATGTTGTGAGGTGATATGATGTGATGATTTTGATGATTATTATGATAGTGATGCATTTGATTCAATGATAGTAATGATGATTGTAGTGGTGGTGATTGTGATGATGTTGTGATGTGATTGTGATAGTGGTGCACTTGATTCAACGATAGTAATGATGGTTGTGGTGGTGATGATTGTGATAGTTTCAGTGATGATGATAATGATGAAGTTGGGATGTGATGGTGGTAGTGATGCAATAGTGATTCATTTGATTCAGTAATATTAATGATGATTTTGGTGGTGATTAGGGCTGCACAATAAATCGCATGCGATATTTAACGCGCATCTTGTCAGAAAGCTGGTTCTGTAATCAGCGGTAAATCTCCATCACGTAAATGCTGCTTTCACATTGAGCAGCATTAACTACACAGAGCCGTTGTTCACTGACGAGCTGCGCAAAAAATCGCGCGAATATGAACGTGGTTTTGCGCAGCTCGTCAGTGAACAACCGCATGCGATTTATCGTGCAGCCCTAGTGGTGATGATGATGTTGTGATGTTATGGTGATTAGTGATGCATTATATTCATTGATAGTAATGATTATGATGGTGGTGATTGTGATAGTGTTGGTGATGTTGTGATGTGATATGATGTGATGATTTTGATGATTATTATGATAGTGATAGTGATGCATTTGATTCAGTGATAGTAATGATGATTGTAGTGGTGGTGATTGTGATGCTGTTGTGATGTGATGGTGGAAGTGATGCATTCGATTCATTGATAGTAATGACGATTATGATGGTGGTGATTTGATTGCGATAGTGTTGGTGATGTTGTGAGGTGATATGATGTGATGATTTTGATGATTATTATGATAGTGATAGTGATGCATTTGATTCAATGATAGTAATGACGGTTGTGGTGGTGATGATTGTGATAGTGTCAGTGATGATGATGATGAAGTTGTGATGTGATGGTTGTAGTGATGGTGATAGTGATTCGTTTGATTCAGTGATAATGGTAATTTTGGTGGTGGTGATTATGATAGTGTTGGTGATGTTGTGATGTGATGCTGTTGTGATGAGATAGTGATGCATTCAATTCAGTGATAGTAATGATGATTGTGGTGGTGATGATGATTGTAATAGTGTCGGTGATGATGACTGTGGTGATTGACAGATGATTGTTATGGTGGCAATGCGATGTTATGGTGGTGGTGATGCTGATGTGATTTTAATGATAATGTATTGTTGAAGATGACGTGGTGGTTATGATGTTCTTTTGATGGCATTGTGTTGATAACGTTACCTGTCCTCTGTGTAGGTCGTGTGTTGTTTGGGCAGGTGGTGGATCACATTGACTCTCTGCTGGAGGAATGGTTTCCAGGCCTCCTCACCACTGACATCCGTGGCACTGGAGAGACACTGCTTAAGAAATGGGCTCTGTACAGCTTCAGTGATGGACAAAACTGCCAGAAAATTCTGCTGGAAGATCTACTCTCCAGCATCAATGCAGGTCTGTATCCATTCTGCTCACATTCAGAATCACAACTCCTTTAAT
Organism: Sinocyclocheilus rhinocerous; assembly: GCF_001515625.1. Taxonomy (NCBI): domain Eukaryota; kingdom Metazoa; phylum Chordata; class Actinopteri; order Cypriniformes; family Cyprinidae; genus Sinocyclocheilus; species Sinocyclocheilus rhinocerous. The sequence continues at coordinate 686,888 of NW_015640057.1, forward strand.
GATAACCTTATCCAGACCTGGACCAGCCATCCAGCACCATACTGGATCCAGAGCAGCTGGAGATGGAGCTCTCTATGGAGTCTATGGAGTATTAGTACATGAATACATTTTTACATCTCTAATTCAGAGACCAAAAAAGAAATGCCTGTATTGCATGTAATCGGCTACCCTACCTTTAATCATGATTATTTTGCTCAAAAAATTTCTAAATTTGTCATGTTAACTTTTTATCGTCAGAATTTGACTAATAGATGGACTTACCGTGTTACTTACTGTGACTGTCAACAAAGTAATGCAAGTAAAAAAACTAACAGTATTTTTTTCCTGAAGGAGATGGAGGCTTCGGCTCTGTATATAAAGCCGTGTACAAGAATGAAGAAGTCGCTGTGAAGATTTTCAATAAACATGCATCTACACTTTATGTTCATCGGCTGGTACGGCAGGTGAGTTATGCTATAGA
>NW_015640057.1:688101-691714 GCF_001515625.1 Sinocyclocheilus rhinocerous
TAGGGCTGCACGATAAATCGCATGCGATATTTAACGCGCATCTTGTCAGAAAGCTGGTTCTGTAATCAGCGGTAAATCTCCATCACGTGCGTGCTTTCACATTGAGCAGCATTAACTACACAGAGCCGTTGTTCACTGACGAGCTGCGCAAAACCACGTTCATATTCGCGCTATTTTTTGCGCAGCTCGTCAGTGAACAACCGCATGCGATTTATCGTGCAGCCCTAGTGGTGATGATGATGTTGTGATGTTATGGTGATTAGTGATGCATTATATTCATTGATAGTAATGATTATGATGGTGGTGATTGTGATAGTGTTGGTGATGTTGTGATGTGATATGATGTGATGATTTTGATGATTATTATGATAGTGATAGTGATGCATTTGATTCAGTGATAGTAATGATGATTGTAGTGGTGGTGATTGTGATGCTGTTGTGATGTGATGGTGGAAGTGATGCATTCGATTCATTGATAGTAATGACGATTATGATGGTGGTGATTTGATTGCGATAGTGTTGGTGATGTTGTGAGGTGATATGATGTGATGATTTTGATGATTATTATGATAGTGATAGTGATGCATTTGATTCAATGATAGTAATGACGGTTGTGGTGGTGATGATTGTGATAGTGTCAGTGATGATGATGATGAAGTTGTGATGTGATGGTTGTAGTGATGGTGATAGTGATTCGTTTGATTCAGTGATATTAATGGTAATTTTGGTGGTGGTGATTATGATAGTGTTGGTGATGTTGTGATGTGATGCTGTTGTGACGAGATAGTGATGCATTCAATTCAGTGATAGTAATGATGATTGTGGTGGTGATGATGATTGTAATAGTGTCGGTGATGATGACTGTGGTGATTGACAGATGATTGTTATGGTGGCAATGCGATGTTATGGTGGTGGTGATGCTGATGTGATTTTAATGATAATGTATTGTTGAAGATGACGTGGTGGTTATGATGTTCTTTTGATGGCATTGTGTTGATAACGTTACCTGTCCTCTGTGTAGGTCGTGTGTTGTTTGGGCAGGTGGTGGATCACATTGACTCTCTGCTGGAGGAATGGTTTCCAGGCCTCCTCACCACTGACATCCGTGGCACTGGAGAGACACTGCTTAAGAAATGGGCTCTGTACAGCTTCAGTGATGGACAAAACTGCCAGAAAATTCTGCTGGAAGATCTACTCTCCAGCATCAATGCAGGTCTGTATCCATTCTGCTCACATTCAGAATCACAACTCCTTTAATGATAACCTTATGTATAAAAATGGTGCAAAACCTGTGCTGCACTGACTGGTTGCTTGTCTGTAAGATGGTTTGCTGGTGAACCCAGAGGACCCCAGCTGTACTCTGCCCATCTCTCAGATCTCTCCAGACCTGGTATTGAGTGACCAGCCATCCAGCACCATACTGGATCCAGAGCAGCTGGAGATGGAGCTCTCTATGGAGTATAGGTTGGGTTAGTACATGAATACATTTTTACATCTCTAATTCAGAGACCAAAAAAGAAATGCCTGTATTGCATGTAATCGGCTACCCTACCTTTAATCATGATTATTTTGCTCAAAAAATTTCTAAATTTGTCATGTTAACTTTTTATCGTCAGAATTTGACTAATAGATGGACTTACCGTGTTACTTACTGTGACTGTCAACAAAGTAATGCAAGTAAAAAAACTAACAGTATTTTTTTCCTGAAGGAGATGGAGGCTTCGGCTCTGTATATAAAGCCGTGTACAAGAATGAAGAAGTCGCTGTGAAGATTTTCAATAAACATGCATCTACACTTTATGTTCATCGGCTGGTACGGCAGGTGAGTTATGCTATAGAAAAAGAACCCCAGCAAGTCTTTCACTTGGTTAGGACATGAGCAAGATTACCATTAGTACATTGTTCATGTATTTGCTTTAAAATTATGTGTCTCCAGGAACTGGCGGTACTTGGCAGACTGTGTCACTCCAGTCTGGTGGGGCTTTTGGCTGCCAGTTGTAACCCAAACATTCTTGTGATGGAACTCGCCCCATATGGCTCTCTGGACTCGCTTTTTGAGCGTGAAAATAGCAGTCTCAGACGCAAGCTACAGCACAGGATAGCACTACATGTGGCGGATGGTCTTAGGTGGGTAGACCAGCTACACAATACACAAAAACTTTAAAGTCAAACATTCTGGGTTCAATTCAAGTTTAAGCTTCAGGACAGCATCTTTGACATGTTTTTCATGTATTCAAACAGATATTTGCACTCATCGATGATTATCTACCGAGATCTGAAGCCACACAACGTTCTGTTGTTTAACCTGAAGACGGATGCTGAGGTCATTGCTAAAATCACAGACTATGGCATAGCGCAGTACTGCTGCAGTATGGGCGTCCGCAGCTCAGAAGGAACACCGGGTACCTCTAGCATTCCCATAATCCTCTATGGAACAGTTATTAAACAAACAGAGGATGTTTGTTTATAGGTTATAATTATCGAATCTTCCACGCACAGGTTTTAGAGCACCGGAGGTCGCCCGAGGTAATGTCATCTATAACGTCCAGGCAGATGTATATTCATTTGGTCTGCTGCTGTATGACCTAATGACCTACGGCGAGCGGATATCTGATGGAATGAAGTTTCCCAGTGAGTTTGATGAGGTGGCTGTGCAGGGAAAACTACCAGGTAACATGCTGACTTCCTTTGTTTATTTTGATGTTTATACATACAATACCATACATACATACATACATACAGTTCAAACTTATTATATATATATATATATATATATATATACAGTGTTGGGAGTAACGCATTACAAAAGTAACGATATTACAGTAGTATATTACTTTTTGCTGTAACGCAGTAATATAACGCATTACTAATAAAATTTGAGTAATATTATTACTCGTTACAATCTCAGTAACGCACGTTACAACAACATATTTTAACAAAAAATTAAGTGGTGAATTTACCAACACCGCAAAACAGCACCAGACAATAAATTCCGCGGGTAAAATACGTTGTCTATTTCCTGTTGCTGTAATTCGATGGTTGAGATGACTGAGACGGATTCTACATTTGTGAGATGGGCATACTGCGGGGTCGGAGAAGAGAAAGAATGCGGCGGATGAGCGCAGACAAGCAACAGAAATTAAGTTTAACTAAAAATAACAATTTGTTTTTATTAAATCATAGTCTACATATAAAAGGAATTAATACGCAAAATATATTTGACTCAAATAATTAACAGATTAACAAAACGAAAGAAAAAAGAGAATAATGTAAAATATGCTGCTGAGTTTGGTTCATTTTTGTGGCGCTGCGCTCTGCAAAAGTTCACGGAAAGGAAACCGAGATGACAAGCGCATCCTAAAATAAAAGTAAACACATTGCAGTTTCGAAGGATCTGTATGACCAAAAATTACGGATTATTTTATGTTTCCGCTGTTCAATTGCACCGGCGCCTCACGCACACACATACAGCATTGCAAACGTCGCAGCCGTTCATTATCAGAATAAAATACAGTCAACCAAATATAGATATACTGGTAATTAAAATCGTCCGTACAATCCGTGTCGTTCAGCCTGAGCTCGGGCCAAGCACATATTTGTTCATGTGAAGAGT
>NW_015640057.1:691934-694222 GCF_001515625.1 Sinocyclocheilus rhinocerous
ATATATATATATATATATATATATATATTTTACTGTCAAAACTCATTATTGTCATGATTTTTGTATATATATTGTTCAATATTATAGAATATTATATTAAATCCAAAAATCTATGTAATTTTAAGATATAAAAAATTTATATATTATTCACATTTGATTACATTTAATTCGATTTCTTTATCAATACATAATAATATTAATGACTTTCTCCATAATCACTGATATAGATCCAGTTAAATATCACGGCTGTTCTCCATGGCCAGGGTTTGAGTCTTTGATGAGGGACTGTTTGAGAGAAAACCCACAGGACAGGCCTACATCTGCGCAGGTTCGACTGATTACATCCGATTCTAACTGATTGTTAACTTATTACATCTTAGAAAGAATCACTTCTGGACTTCTGTGAGTCATTTAATGTCTCTGTGTATGTTTTAGGTGTTTGATCGTCTGAATTCTGTAGAGATGCTTTGTCTAATGCAAGAGCTGACTTTGATGAGTTTGCCGGGTGAGTGTTTCACTGTCTCCAGTGCCAGCGGAGGTGCAAACGGAGGTGAAAATACCCGTGTGTGGATTGGAGGTGGCAGTTGCAGCCAGAAATTGGGCTGTGTGACATCACTGGATCTGGAGACAGGGGGAAGCTTGAGCCAGGTATGAATTTTACTGTTTGTTTTTTTTGTTAAAGGTGACATATTATGCCCCTTTTTACAAGATGTAATATAAGTCTCAGGGGTCCCCAGAATGTGTCTGTGAAGTTTCAGCTCAAAATACCCCACAGATCATTTATTATGTTATTTTGAAAATGCCTATTTTGATTGGTAGCAGAAACACGCTGTTTTTCGGGCCCGTCTCTTTAAATGCAAATGAGCTGCTGCTCCCCGCCCCCTTTTCCAGAATAGAGCTGCGCCATTACAGCTAGTACCTGCTAAAACATCTGTTTTGGTTCTGGTTATCATGTTTATCACGCTGAAATCATGTGTTTTAAACCATATTAGTTTAAACTTCTGATTTATGGTTTTCTGAGAGCACACTTCCGAAGCACACGCACAGAAAGCGGCTGTCACAGCATGTGAGAACTAAACTTAAGTTCTCATTCACACACAAGTTTATGTTAAAAATACACGTGACTGTGTATGACTGTGAAGGTAAACAGCTGGGAAATAATTTGCATGTTTATTTTAGATCTGTGTGGCAGCAGCAATATACAGTAAATTAATCAATAAATCCACTGCTGTCTTGTCTCCTCTGAGGCTGGGACTCTAAACACTGTTCTGTGCTCATCAGTCCAGACATGGCTCAAGAAAAATTAAATCAAGGTTTTGGAGTGGCCAAGTCAAAGTCCAGACTTAAATCCGATTGAGATGCTGTGGCATGACCTTAAACAGTCCATTCATGCTCGAAAACCCTCCAATGTGGCTGAATTAAAACAATTCTGCAAAGAAGAGTGGACCAGCATTCCTCCACAGCGATGTGAAAGAATCATTGCCATTTATCACAAACGCTTGATTGCAGTTGTGGCTGCAAAGGGTGGCACAACCAGTTATTAGATTTAGGGGGCAATTACTTTTTCACGCAGTGCCAAGCAGGTTTGGACAGCTTTTTTCCCTTAATAAATGAAATCATCATTTCAAAATTGCATTTTGTATTTACTCTGGTTATCTTTGTGTAATATTAAAATTAGTTTGATGATCTGAATCTTTTTAGTGTGACAAATATGCAAAAAATAAAAAAAAACAGGAAGGGGGCAAAAACCGTTTCATGGCACTATATATACAGTGCTGCTTGAAAGTTTGTGAACCTTTTAGAATGTTCTATATTTCGGCATAAATATGACCCAAAACATAATCAGATTTTCACACAAGTCCTGAAAATAGACAAAGATAATCCAATCAAACAAATGAGAAAAAAAACATTTTCTTTTTCATTTATTTATTGAGAAAAATTACCATATCATATCATATCAGTGTTACATATCTGTGCAGTGTGAATGTGAATCTCTAGGATCAGCAGTTCATTTGAAGGTGAAATTAAGAGTCCGTCTGTTCAGAGGCGTTTTCATTCAGTGAAATGACTATCAGGTGTCATTGCCTGCCCTGTTTTATTTAAAGAACAGGGATCTATCAAAGGTTGATCATCAGGCTAGAAAAGTTTATAAAACCATCTCTAAAGAGTTTGGACTCCACAAATCCACAGTCAGACACAGGAAATTCAGGAAATTCAATACCCTCCCCAGGAGTGGTCCACCAACAAAGAAGAAAGCAAGAAGAAAACCACAGCTCTCACAGCTCTCC
>NW_015640057.1:697136-707394 GCF_001515625.1 Sinocyclocheilus rhinocerous
ATCCCTTTGCCACGTCACCAAGGGAGCGAAATCAGATGCGCTCGTTTTCTCAGACGGTTGCAGAAAAAGGCTTCCCAAAACAAAGTTACTGGGTTAATCTTTTTCATGTTTCCTTGGTTGGTAGATGCACCGGGGACCTGATTATAGCACTTAAAACCGGGAAAACTCAGATTTTCATGATATGTCACCTTTAAATGCTATTTTATCTAAACAAGTATGATTATATCATCCTCATTTCAGTGTTCTGTATATAATAGTTTTCAGTTACTTGCCAAACAGTTCACCCACAATCCTTGAGGAATTAACTAATTGACTGCTGTTTATTTAACGATCCAGTTAACAGTGTTCCCGCACTCTTTTAGGAGATTGACAGCAGTCCTATCCTCTGCATGGTGGTGATCAGAGCTCCAGGGTCATGCAGTGACTGGTTAGTTGCTGGTACACAGTCAGGTTCACTCTTCATCATGGATACTGTAAACGCAGAGGTTCTACACTGTCTGAAGAGTGTGAAGGATTCTGTGACATCGCTATACTTTCACATTCACAGGTGATTACATGTACATTTCTGAGCTAAATGTGGAATGGCTTCTTGGATGATCTATGTTTAGATGAGAGAATAATGTTACAATTTTTCAGACACTTTAAGAATTACCTTTTGGCCGGGACAGCAGATGGATCACTAGTCATTTATGAAGATTCAGTCTTGAAGGTATAGCTTATAGCTTTTTTAATCATTATTTATCATTTTAATAATTATTTCAATATGTGCAGTAAATACAGTTGTACTTTGAAATAGACCATGGTTTACTGGAGAATCATCTGAGAATGTTTTTTTTTCAATTGACATTGAATTATGAACTATAATTGTTTAGCACTTTAATTTATTGCATACACTGACATTCAAAGATTTGGGATCAGTAAGATTTTTTTGGAAAGAAATTAATACTTTTTATTTAGAAAGGATGCATTAAACTGATAAAGTAAATTTATAAAGATAAAGTAAATTTATTCTATTTCTGTTTTATTTTTGCTATTTCAAATAAATGAACATTATATTAATTTCTTTATTATATTATATTAATAAAACAACAAAACACAGAGAAAATCACTCACTACTCTTAACTGAAAAACTTTAATACAGTTGCTTTGATAGGTATCAATCTATAGTGTTTCATTTTTATATTTGTTCATTCAATTTCTTGAATGCTCCTGATAAATACATCTATTGTACCTTAAAATAAAGCACTGTTGTTTTATTTGTATAATATGTGTATTTATAATGTGTATCTTTGTTCTTATTTTTTAATAACAAAGATAAAATAATGACAAAGATGTTTATCTTTGCCCACTTTGGCCTAAATATCTGCCATTCTTTTTTATATTTTGTTACCTTGAAAGGCTTTGTCTTTATGATATGGAAATTAGCTGTAATGCTCAGACAACTTGCAAAATAGTAAAAACCAACATGACAAAGAATCGTGATAAAACCGTGAATTGTGATATTTCTTTAAAAAAATCGTGATATGATATTTTTGCCATATCGCCCACCCCTACTTTACATGTTATGAATCTAGAATATATGAAAGTTTCACTTTTTGAAATAAGTTACAAAAGAAAAATTAACTTATATTATATATTATATGAGAATTATATATATTATATTATATTATAACTTAATATTCTAATTTTTTGAGATGCAAAATATTCTAATTTTTGAGATGAGAGAGATTAACTTAATTTTTTAACTTAATATTTTAATTGTAATATTTCTTAATAGTAACTGAATTTTTGATCAAATAAATGCAGCCTAGGTGAGAATAAGACTTCTTTCATAAATATTTTTTAAAATCCCCAAATTTTTTTTCCAAAATCCCCAAATGCTCTCAGGTTTGTATAAAACAGCACTGTATTATCTCAGATGCCTGACATATTTGATGTTTTATGACTATAGGTGAAGAATGGTGGTCCAGTGAAAACATTGCAGGTTGGTGATGTGAACACTCCTCTGATGTGTCTTGGTCCATTCAGTCATACTCAGGAGTGCAAAGAGCTGTGGGCTGCCTGTGGCAGCAGGGTGTTCTCACTCACAGTGGAATACGACATCTGTAGAAGCATAGACACCAAACCCAAACTGCTGTACCCGTGAGTAACGTTAACACTGCTAAAGACGAGCATAACTATATCTGTCAGTTTAAAACAAATTACCATTAGATTCAGTTTTTATTGTGGAAAACAGCTTAAACTTACTTTTTCTGCTAAAGGTAAATATGCTATATACAGGGTCATAAAATTAACAGGGACTTATCTTGACAAATTCAAGATGAGGGAGCAAAAAATGCCCTTGCTCAATTAAATACACTGGGGGAGCCTCAGGGTTCTGTGTTTGGCCCCATAGTATTCTCATTTATACAACAGGGTGTCCGCGGGTCCTTAAAAAGTCTTAAAATGTCTTAAATAGCGTTTTCCTAATAAAAGGCCTTAAAATGTCTTAAATTCAGATTCGATGGGTCTTAAATATTTTTGGTCACATTACCCCAAAAATATCTTCAGTCTCACGGACTGTTCACAATCATTGGACAGACCGAAGATTTTTTTTTCTCCCCGCGGTAATTACTGCATCATCAGAGAGAATCGCAGTAGCACAATACAGGTCGAACTACCTTCTTAATGTTCTCAATAATAATAATAATAATAAATATAGGTCGAGCTACAGCTGGTCAGCCTTCTAGCTAGTTTCAAAAGTTTTTTTTTTTTGCACTGTTGAGGCTCGCTCTGTTTGTCTCTTTGTGAGAGACTTCAGAACAAATGAGCGTAACAGCACACATAAAGAAACTCAGAAGAAACACACTGAGGTATAAATTCAAAATGTTTAGTTTATTCATAACATGATATAGTTAAGTAACATACCATGACAAGTGAGCTATTTTGCTGAATATTCTCACGACGCAAAAAGCATTCAAAACACCTACAGAGTGCACGCATGCATTACGTGAAGTCTAGCCTAGTGCGCGTGAGCATTTAAAGTGCGTTCTTTCACTGCATGATTCAGTCTATTAAAATACATTTACAAATTCAAGACATGGGGGCATGTATATATTTATACCACTTCTTATATAGTTAATTAATTTCACATGAAGAGTGACGTTTTTTTCTCCAAAATTACCATGATTACAAATGTGATTTTGTTTTTTTTACAACAGTTCGATAAACTAGAAGTTATTAAGAGACTTACATTTTAGACACCATATTGCCTGTTTTGCACTATTTCGACAACAAAAATAATTCCAAACACAGCCAAAGCACTCTTTTGCGTCTCTGAGCAACATGACGGTGTTTTGTTCCTGAATGAATCAATCATTTAAATGATTCAGTTCAATCGCAATGACTCACTTATTAAACGGGTCATATGACGTTGCTAAAAAGAACATTATGTTGTGTATTTGGTGTAATGCAATGTGTTTATGCGGTTTAAGGTTAAAAAAAAACATTATTTTCCACATAATGTACATTATTGTTTGTCCTCTATGACCCGCCTTTCTGAAACGATCGATTTTTACAAAGCTCATCGCTCTGAAAAGTGAGGTGTACGATGATTGGCCAGCTATCCAGTGCGTTGTGATTGGCCGAATACCTCAAGCGTGTGACGGAAATGTTACGCCCCTCACCATACTGTGATGCCCTGTGTCCCGGCGCGACGAGACAAAAACAATAAAACCCATTATAAACGAGGCATTTGTTGCATCCAGTGGGGACATAATTACTGATTATAATGTATAATGTATCGCGCTGCGTAAACATAAAACCATGTCTGCATTTGTGATCGGAGAAATGACAAACAACAAGCCCTACTCTACACTGCCCAAAAGTTCTTAAATTTAACTTGTTCATGTCTGTAGAAGCCCTGTACAATCTTAAAGAAGATGGCTTTTCTTATCTTTGAGTTCAGCATTCTAAACAACACACATTTCTGTTTAACTTAATAATGGCCAATCAGAGGTGTTTAGATTAGTCACTGGTAATAAAGAAAACCACTGAAAACGGAAAGTTTTGTTCACTAACTGAATTCTGCACTCTTGCAATTTCTCTCATCATAAATAAAAAAGCACATATACAGCTTCATTGATTATGTCTGTGTAGCCAAAATCTGATGTGTTGTTTCGCCACACACAAAAACATTTTTGTATGTAATGAATCAACATTAATAATTATTAAAACAATGTTAAGGGCAATCAACTTTTAATGGTTTTTGTCATAAATGCCCCACCCTGTAACGAGTTACTTTTTTTTGTTTTACAATTTATGTGCTTTATGTAGGTTATTTACAAAGGTAATCTGTGTAAATGAACATAAATGCCATGTCAGATGCAGCTTCTGTTCTACCTTTGCAACGTAAAGGTGGCTTTTGTTAATTCAAATATTATTGGTAGCAGTATATCATTCTGATTGAATAATTTGTTACATTTACGTATTTAACATAAAAGTCAACACGGATACATTTAATAGGGTGATTATAACAATTGCCCTTACAAAGGTAAAAAAAGAATGCCGCGGAAATCAGTTAAAATTTTTCCCCTTAATGCAAAAGTTAATTTCAGACCCTGATGTATACTGTACACTACATTTCCAAAGGTATGTGAACACCCAAATACCTGATCAATATGTGCTTGCTTCATTTCAACAAAACAATGGTTGTTAACCAGATGTTGGTCCTCTCAATGGTTCAGCGGTAAAACGTGTAAGGATTTGCTCCCATTCTCAGAGCCCTTAGGGCCATAGCACTCATATAGCTTTCAGATTCATCCCAAACATGTTCAGGTGTGATCTATGTGCAGACTCGTCAGGTTTTTCCAATGCCAAACTCACTTTGGGCACATGACATGTCACAACAGAAAAGCACCATTCACTATTCTTCTAAAACATTTGTCTAATGTGATTGCATGGTCATATTTTATACTTGATTTTATGTACTGTGCATGCTAGTAATGTGTCTATCTGAAATATACTTGACATTTAGAAGGGGTTGTCTACATACTTGAGGTCGGTCATGTGGTGTATTTAGCACTAAAATAACTCCATTAGCGTTCAAGCATCAAGACATATAAGGCAGGAAGAGATTCATGTTCACATTGTTAAGTCATCCAGCCTGATGAATCCACAATATTAGCTCAGGTATGAAAGACAGGTTAAGCTGATTATAATCTGCACAGATATTAAAAGCCATGTCCAGTGAGACTGTATAAATTAAGTATAAGTAAGGGGCCAAACACAGAACCCTGAGGCACCCCCATTGGTTTGCTGATGGTATTTTGCCCATGAAGTAATACTCAGAATGTGATGTTCAGTTTTTGTGATGTCCAGATCAGAGAGAGTAGACTGGAGATTGTGGTGAATCATCATGTCAAAGGCAGAAGACAAGTTTAGTAAGATTTTGATGAATAATTTTGGATTTGCTTAAACATCACATTAAAAAACAGCTGTTGGTTAAACAGCCTGTTACAAGGAATTTCTTTGTGATGTTCAGTTCTTAAGCATGTTTATCTGTTTGTTTGTTTAGGCAGCAGGGTCGAATCAGCAGTGATCCTTGCATATCACGGTTAGCGGTGGACAAACATGTGTATGTAAGTAAAAGGGGCGGCCACACTGTGGAGATCTGGGATAAGAAGACTGAGAGGATGATGAACCTAATTGACTGCGCACAGTTACTCGGGTGAAGTGGCACACATTAACATAACTCATTCACACACTTTGACCCCATTTACACCTGTTATTAACATCCATTTCAGATTATCAGATCACAAGTTGTTGGCACTAAATACAAGTAGGGTCCAAAATGTTAGGAAAGGAAAACAGAAATGCATGTGTAGTGTTAATGCTAATCTGGTCTGTCCTGGATATCAGTGATGGACCACCTACTTGCCTGTCAATCACCCATTGCACTAAAACAAGATATTAAATGTATTTGGTTCAGAAAATAACTGTCCGATTAAAAAACAGTTGGAAAAACACATGCACAAGACTTCATGAAAGATCTCGGATTTGCTTCCTGTCAACATGAAGTGAAACTGATCATGTGAAGCACATCTGAAGTTCATTTGTTATAGGAGTTTGACTGAAACGTCATATTTGTGGCATGATGAAAGTTTTAATCATTTGGAAGCAGTAGTTCCACAACTTTTTGTGCTTTACGTTTCATGAAATCAGAGAATCTTCACATTTGAGGCTAAGTATCGACTTCCTAACCCTTCCAATTTATATGTCCACAACAGATTAACTCCCACCAAAAAGCCCAAAGCCCAGAGTGAGGACCAGTCTAGACAAATGGTGCCGTCTTCGGCGATTGTTAAAGCTCTGTTGGTCCAGCACAGCGGTACTCTGTGGATTGGGACCAAAGCAGGACACATCCTGTTGGTGGAGGTCTCCAGCTGTCAGCTACTGCAGACCATCAGCCCTCACTGCCACTCCATACGCTGCATGGGCTCTGTGCTGCTAGGTACAATGTGATATTCAATATTACATGTAAAATATTTTAAATGTACTGAATTGTTTCAATAGAAATGACATTAACGTATGTTTTAGTTTTATATTTATATATACACTTTTACCATATTTTAAACCGTAGACTTTTACCATATTTTAAAAGACAATATATGTAATTATGAAATTACTTCTAAGATGTATTTAAGTCCTACTTTAGTGGGTCAAAAAGCACTCTAAAATTCAGCTAACTGCGTTTAATAAAAATTGACACTATAGTACATTTTTATTTAATTGCAGTTAACATGCCGTTACGTGTCTGAAAACATTACAGTCAATTATGTTCTTGTAAAGTATATTATTTCGTAATAAGTATTAATGGATTTTTTTTTTCTCAAGGCATATATACAGTTTAAAGAGCTTTTGTGTGTTTCGTTTCATTACAATTGTTTTAACTAATTTTGTACAGAAATATTTATTCCTTATCTTTTGTTTATATTCTCTTGCAGACACACTCAACCGAAAGAATGTTATTATAGTACTGGGTAGACGGCAACGCGTGTCACAAGACCAAATCAAAACACAAGGCAAGAACGTTATAAATACATATAGATTGAATTTGAAAATATAATTTTAATAATAAGACAAATTCTATGCATGACGTTCATTTTATCTCAGAAGAATAAGGAACATGTGCTTCTGCATTACATGAGCCCTTCGAATGATTACATGATTAATATTTATAATCCGTTGATGTTTCCTGTGTCTGTGCTCGTCTCAGCTGAGGACTCAGTGCTGAGCGTGTGGAACAGTTCACTTCCTCTGGAGGTCAGAGATCTGATCAGACACTGTGAGCTACGAGACAAGATCACCAGCAAACTCAGAGAAACACTCCACAGCTGATCATCCACTCTGTCTGCGCATCATTTCCTGTCACGCATCAGCTGAGAAACATGTAACATTACTGTTTGCAACATTGAAAGAGCAACAGTTAATGCGACCGAACCTTTACTGTTTTGTTTACTGTAACCAAAAAGGGACCCATGTGAAAATGCAGTTAGTGTCCGGTTATTTTATATAGTCAAGGGAAACATTTATTTTTGTTACATCTCATATGTTTGGATTATACAGAAAACCAAAATGAAAATTGCAAACACTTGAGTTAGCTTTATTATTTTATAGTATGTATTCATGATATGAAGCCATAAGAGCAGAGCAGAAAGCCATCATTTATCAAAAATATCTCTAATACCTCTTATGCAAATGTATCATGTTTAGTTTCCACTATGATACAGTAGTCGCTACTGTTGTTAGCATCATGGGAGCACAGTGAATGAGCTGCTAGAGGTAACTAGCACCACTGTCTGTCATAAAAAAACAAAGATTATGAAATCTTGCACTTTTGAAGGAAATCCCACATTAATGCTAGTAATGCAAATATGTCAAATTCCAGAATTGGTTTTGAGGTCTATTTATGAAGTCTCTGTGTTCATTGTTTGGAAATGAAATTATATGGTGAGTAATCCATTGCTAAATTTTGAGCAATAAGCTAATAAATTACACTACACGCATTCTCTGACCTTTTGTGAATTACAATCACATTATATTTAATGATCACAATAAGCCAGTGATTAAATACTTTTTTTTTTTTTTTTAGTTTAGTAAGTCAAGCACAACAAAATATAACTGGAGAACAAGCCATAGATAAAGATGCTATGATAATATTTTTGTTACAAATATGACCTTTTACTGTTATTTTTTTCTGAGTTGAGGGAATGCAATTGTCATCGATGATTTATATTTGTATGTTGCATGCCAAGTATGTTTTTAATAAAGTTTTTTTTTCTTCATTTTGTATGATAACTTTCTTTTTTTTTCCATCTTTTATTTCCCATTGTTGTAAAAATAGTTTGATTGTTTTTAAAACCTACATAGATGAGGACTCTAACATATGCCAAATTAAAATACTAAAATATAACTACATATTTTAATAGAATTAATACAAATATAATTTATATTAAACAATGACATCATTGTTATTACTACTAAATATTAAATGTGGATATCAATTAGAGATCGCTTTTAGAAATCATATAACAAAATATATTTTAATAAAAATTAATACAAATATAATTCATATTAAGTACTAACATTGTTACAATTAAATATTAATATAAATAATTAAACGAATGCAAGGAAGAAATGCTTTGATCACATTAAAACAGCAGAACAAGTGCGGCGCTGTGATCTTTTCCCGCGAAAACAGAACAGCTCCAGAAGAAGAGTCACGTAAACGAATGCAAGGAAGAACAGCAGAACAAGTGCGGCGCTGTGATCTTTTCCCGCGAAAACAGAACAGCTCCAGAAGAAGAGTCACGTGTTCCGATTTGAAGGGGGTGGAGCTTGGCTGTCCTGAATTTTTTTAACTCTTCACTTCACATACTCAGTGCTATGGAAGCCCGTTTCCGCCACAGTTGAGAACAAATATAATTCTGTAAGTCATAATAATGAGAAACTTTCTCAAAATTATGACTTAGAATGGCTTTCATTTCTTCATAAAATGCCTGGATTTCTTAACTGAAATATTAGTATGTTTGAAGCCATAACTATCTGGCAGAGTAACTATTACACAAAAGACTACATACAGATAATTTATCTGAACTCGTTATTTAATGACAGACTATAGCATTATACACTTTACGGAACAAAGCAATGTTTGCGGTGTTCCTGCATGGCTTTGACCAACAGATGTCGCTAGCGTGCTGTCACTCATGCGTAAACAGAGCTCTCTCTCTGGCCACATGACCTGATTACAGCAGAGGTTATATCACACTGATCAACGCTAAACTTGCTCTAGCATCGCTTCTGAGAGCAGCGGACGCTGACGCTGGCATGAGCCCGCTTCTCGCTGTGATTGCGCTCGGATCCTGCCGTTAGAGCCGCTTACCGGACGACAGATCAGCGCTGGAGCAAACACGGACACAGCTCCAGTGAGTAACGTTACTGTAGCAGCGCATGTGTGGTCGAGCAGTACTGCATTAACGCTACTCATGAAGGTCAAACATGCGCTTTTCCGTTTGATTTTCTCAGTTTAGATAATATATGACAGTTGCCAATTATATCTGGCAGCACCTTACAACTTTATTTGTATTTTTAGTTATTTTTAGTAGCAGTAT
This sequence comes from Sinocyclocheilus rhinocerous, assembly GCF_001515625.1. Classification (NCBI taxonomy): domain Eukaryota; kingdom Metazoa; phylum Chordata; class Actinopteri; order Cypriniformes; family Cyprinidae; genus Sinocyclocheilus; species Sinocyclocheilus rhinocerous. Next base: position 706,787 of record NW_015640057.1, read on the forward strand.
GTAGTAATATACTGCAATGTGTGAGTTTAATATGGACTTCTTATTCTCATCAGATCTGGTTTTCAATATGTCCTGTTCATGCGGACCTGCAGCGAGGGTGATTATAAAGTCTGTCCATAAAGGTGAGCGAACCATCAACACTCAAAAAAAGACAAATAAACAGTTGAAGAACTGATATAATGCACTCAACATTGATTCTTAACAGCAGATGAAGGCCAGCCGACAGTTTGTAGTTCCCAGCAAACGTTAGGTTTTGTCTATTCCCAGAAAATCTCACTTTTAAGATTTGTTATCCTCAACTAGGACAGTTTTAGTCTTAAAAATCCTCCGTGCAACGTTCTGGGAATGTTATTTCATAGTTTCACTTTGTTTTGATGCTCCATTTAACAAATTCATTGAGCCCAATGTTTACTGTGGTGTAAAACGATGGTAAAAGAAGTGCACTTAAAGGGATAGTTCACCCAAAAATGAAAATTTGATGTTTATCTGCTTACCCCCAGGGCATCCACGATGTAGGTGACTTTTTCTTCAGTAGAATACAAATTATGATTTTTAACTCCAGCCGTTGCAGTCTATCAGTCGTATAATGCATGGCAATGGTAACAAAA
>NW_015640057.1:707509-714838 GCF_001515625.1 Sinocyclocheilus rhinocerous
GAGTGCTTATTACAGACTTAAAGGAACAGTTCACCCAAAAATGAGCATTTGCTGAGAATTTACTCCCCCTCAGGCCATCCGAGATGTAGATGAGTTTGTTTCTTCATCAGATTTGGAGAAATGTAGATCCTCTGCAGTGAATGGGTGCCGTCAGAATGAGAGTCCAAACAGCTGATAAAAACATCACAGTCCATCAGTTAATGCGAAAAGCAGCATGTTTGCGAAAAACAGATCCATCATGAAGACATTTTGTAACTTTAAACCTCGCTTCTGGCCAAAATGTGAGTCAATCGAATGGAATTCAACTGGTTAGATTGTTTGGGAACATATTGTGTATTGTTTCCTGGCAGGTTTTTCTCGCTCGCGTCTTCAGCTCTTCAGCTGCACCAGAGCAGTTTGTGAGGAAGTCCATCTTCCTCCATTCGTGCGCGTGAGGCTGTTCTCACAGACAGCAGTGTGTTTCACTTCTAAAGACGGCGATGGAGGAAAGGTACTCGTCAGTCTTACTGTTACATTTACATGAATGTTCGCCTGATGTGTGAGATATTCACAGTTACGGTTTTGCAGAAGGGTGTAGGTGAGGCGGGTGGAAAGCGGGCGTCAGGCGCTGGAGGTTCAGGGAAAGGTGGCAGTCAGCTGAGATGTCCGAAGTGTGGAGATCCTTGTACACACGTGGAGACTTTTGTGTGTAAGTAAGGTTTTAATAATGAAATGAATAACTAGATTCCACATTACCAGTCAGTGTCTGTTCAGTTGTTATTAGGGTTGCAAAAAGGTGGAAAATTTCCAGTAAATTTGGGAAACTTTCCAGGATTTTGGGGAAAATTCCAGGGATTTTTGGAAAGTTTCCGGAAATTTTCCACCCCTTTGCAACCCTAGTTGTTGTTTACAAAATTGTGAGTGTTGCCATTTTAAGGGCAGATAAATGACATTTGCAAGAGTGTCCACCTTAAAAAAGAAAAAAAAAAATTTAAAGAAAGGAAAAATCCAGTTTAAAGCACATTTGCCACATTCTTAGAAATATCTGTTTGTATTAATGTTGATTTTATATGGTTTTGAAAAAAATGTTTGTGCTATTTTTTAACATTTCCCATACACACACATTTATTTTACTTGTTAAATTTATTTTATTAATTTTTTTGTTAATATAATGAATATTTATATATGATATAATTAGAATTAATGATTTATTATATAAATATAATGATTTATTTTCTTCATAAAAACATTAACATGTTGGTTGCACCCACATGATTTTTGTCGATCAAGACTTTGATGTTTTTTTGTTTTTTTTCAGATGTACTAAACTTTTGTTACAATTTGTATTTTTATTTTTTTCTAAAACATAATTACAAAATATTTACTAGTTATTTTTTTTTATCTTTCATTATGATTTTTAAACAGTTATACCACTTTTCAGTATTCTTCCCACAAAAATATAATATATACACACACACGCACACACGTATACATACATATGTGACCCTGGCCCACATCACCAGTCATAAGGGTCAATTTTTCAAAATTGAGATTTCTACATAATCTGAAAGCTGAATAAATAAGCTTTTAGGGTTTGTTAGGATAGGACAATATTTGGCTGAGATACAACTATTTGAAAATCTGGAATCTGAGGGTGCAAAGAAATCAAAATATTGAGAAAATCATCTTTAAAGTTGTCCAAATGAAGTTCTTAGCAATGCATATTACTAATCAAAAATTAAGTTTTGATATATTTACGGTAGGAAATTTACTAAATATCTTCATGGAACATGATCTTTACTTAATATCCTAATGATTTTTGGCATAAAAGAAAAATCAATAATTTTGACCCATACAATGCATTGTTGGCTATTGCTACAAATATACCCCAGCGACTTAACACTGCTTTTGTGCTCCAGGGTCACGTATATAAAGGTAAACATAATGGAATGAATTGTAATTCGGTGACGCATGTTAACATGTTAGATTAGATCTATTCAAGTCATTAAATGCAATTTAGAAATAAAATGTATCTTTTAATAAACTGTAGGTAGGACAAAGAATGAATGTCATGTCATTGACCTCTGCGTTTTGTTAAATTTTTTTTGTACAGTAATGTGTTTTGTCGCCACGTGATGCCCAGATTAAAATCTGGCTCCTGAAGCAACACCAATGAAGAGCCATACAGATGATTCTAGGATCTGTACTAACTGCTCAAACTATGTCATGTAGAGATGTTGTGAACTTATGGTTCTGTTGAGGTAACCGCTGGTTGTGGCAGCTAGATATTCATGTCTATTGTCTTTGCTCCACACAGCCTCCACGCGGTTTGTGAAATGTGAAAAGTGCCATCATTTCTTCGTGGTTCTGTCTGAGACGGACTCTAAGAAGGGTTTGAATAAGGAAGCGGAGAGCTCGGAGCATGTTCAATTTGCATTCGCTCAGAAACCCCCTCCGCCTCCTAAAAAGGTGCCGTTCCATCACACCATCCAGACATTATTACATTAACTTAAGTTGATATGTGTGTCATCAGATCCGCTTTTTAAAAGTAAACCAGTCGAAGCTAATCCTGTGACAGCAGAAATGCAGTGAACAGCTCTCACATGGGCTTCTGTTGTCTCCACCTCTTTAGATTTATGCTTACCTCGACAAATACGTTGTTGGCCAGTCATACGCCAAGAAAGTGTTGGCAGTTGCCGTCTATAATCATTACAAACGGATCTACAACAACCTCCCGGCAGCAGGCCGACAGCAAGCGGAAACAGACAAACAGAGTCCCCTCTCTCCCAGAGGTTTGTATTATATCATAATCTGACATTTATTAATAAAATTAAGTAGTGCTGTCAAACGATTAATCGCGATTAATCGCATCCAAAATAAAAGTCTTTGCTTACATAATGAACATGTTGTTCATGTTTTTTCTATCTAATGTTAATAAATTTAACCTTACTGTAAAATGTTACCCTAATTTTAGTCTTTCAACAGTAGGGATGTAACGATTCACTCAACTCACGATTCGATTCGATTCACGATTTTGCATAATGAATATACACAGTATATACACAATATGTAAACAAAAACATTTTATTTAGGATGCGATTAATCGCGATTAATCGTTTGACAGCACTAAAAACATCTAAATGCTGTAAAAATGAACATGTTGTTCATGTTTTTTCTATCTAATGTTAATAAATTTAACCTTACTGTAAAAGCATGAAACAGAAACGGCAGACGAGCTGAATGAGACGCAGATTCACTCTCTGCCAGCAGGTGGCGCTTAAAGCGTTTCCTTGGTTTCCGCTGTAAACAAACCAAAGCAACGCTGCATTATAAAAAGAAAAAATACCATCGAAAGGCAGTAAGTTCCCCTCAGACATGCATTCATATAAACTCCTACCTCTAAATGAATCGCGATTTGTTTAGCATCTCAACCGATTTGAATCGTCACATATTTGAATCGATTTTCAACCGGCTCGCGGTTAATCGTTACATCCCTATTCAACAGCATTCAGTATATCTCAACATTTATAAAATAATAAAATAAAAATCATTACTCTATAGATCTTGATAAAATATTTTCCACCTTGGTATTCAGTGAATGAGCACAATGAATAATAAAATGCAATCATTTTCATTTAAATGCACCAATATAACAATACATGGTAATACATTTTTTTTTTTTAACTGAAACAAAAACATCATGTAGCCATTTCCATGAATAGTTGATAATGCGATAAAATTGCGAAGTTTGCCTTGATGCCTAAAAAGGGGATAGTACTTATCCTCAAGTTGTTCCAAACCTGTGTGAGTTTCTGTCTTCTGCTGAACACAAAAGAAGATATTTTGAAGAATCAAACTGACTTCCATAGTATTTTTTCCTATACTATAGAAGTCAATGGCTACCGTCAACTTAAGTCCCCCACATTCTTCAAAATACCTACTTTTGTGTTCAGCTGAAGAAAGAAACTCACACAGGTTTGGAACAACTTGAGGGCGAGTAAGTGATGACACCATTTTCGTTTTTGGATTGCCAACTAAAATCATAATAAATATAGTCGCGCTTATTTTCCAAATGAGATCAATTTTTAAAGACACTTTATTTGGCCATCAGCTTTCCAAAACACAGTATCTTTAGATTTGTTTTATGGTCCTTCCTTGTCCTGTGACCTGGCACATTAATAACGTTTATGACTAAAATGTTTCTTTTGAAACTTGATGATTTCTGTGAATCATTTCAAACTGGCTACCTAAATGCAAAAGTCAGTTGAATATAATCGATTTATAATTTATTGAAAAGCAAAGTGAAAAACTAGACAACAACAAAAAAAACCCCAACATTCTTTTAACCCATTTTTAGAAAAAAAATATCGACATCTACACTTCTGTTTAAAAGTTTAGGGTCAGTAATAGTTTTTCATTTTACTTTTTGAAAGAAGTCTCTTCTGCTCATCAAAGCTGCATTTATTTATTATTACAAATTGAACTCTTTTGTATTGTAATACATTTTGAAATGTAATTTATTTCTGTGATTTAAAGCTGAATTTTCAGTGTCACATGATCCTTCAGAAATCATTCTAATATGCTGATTCGCTGCTCAAGAAAGACATTTATTATTATCAGTATCAGTGTTAAAATCAGTTGTGCTGCTTCATATTTTTTTGTGATAACCATGATCCATTTGTTTCATCATGTTTTGATGAGGAGAAAGTTCAAAAGAAGTGCATGCTATTCAAAATAGATTTTTTTGTAACAAAGTAAAAGGTCCTAACTGATACTTAAATCAATTTAACACATCCTTGCAAATAAGATTCTTAATTTGTTTTTAAAAAATCCTACTGACCCTAAATGCTAGTTTGTGGCAGATAAAGGCAGTCATTCCCTGTTCTTTAGCTCATTTGGGGGTCTGTATAGTTTGTCAGTCGTCCAGTAGTGTTTCTATAGTATTCCAGGCACCTAAAGGAAGAGTCGGCGTCTGAACTGTTCCCTGCTGTTACTGTTACACTGTGGTTTACTGTCCTTCTCTCTGTAGAGTTAGAGATCAGAAGACGTGAAGATGAATACAGGTTTACAAGTAAGTGATTGTTTTGTGTACTTCACTTTCACATGCAGTAAAATAACCTAACAGAGGAAACATTTGAAGTTTCCTGTGGCCATATATTTTTTTGCTGACTCAGCATGACTCCCATGTTTCCGTGTACATGTATCAACCCTCTGTGTTTGTGTGCGGGGCAGGATCAGTTGGGTTCGTCGCTGACCTCCATAAAGTTGGATAAAGTGTCACAATGACTTAGTTACGGCTCTCATGGTCTCCGGCCATTCAGATTTCACACTGGGGCTTCTGTCCGTTTGCTTCTTATTTATAGTGAGGACAGCAGGATCATTCTGGACAGGGCTTGCGTAATAGTTACCTCTAGCCTAACTTAGATCCTGAGATGTGAAATGAAGATATGAGTAAGCTGATGTATAAAAGTAGTTTACTTTATTTATGAAATTAGGAACGTTGTTAAAGTAATAGTTCACCCAGAATTAATAATTACCATTAATTCATCCCGAAAATACAATTTAAATATTTTGTAGAATGTCCAGAATGCTTTATTTTTAGGCAATGAAAGATCCTGAACTCTTCCTCTAAAAGCAAACAGCACATTCCACACTTGACTGAAAACCTGTGTTTGGTTATTTCATATTTTTTAAGATTTAGCCCACAGGGCTTCCGGGCAAAATTCTTGTGGTGTCATGTTGCTTTTTCGTGTTTAAATCAATAACACATGATCTGCTGGATGGAGATGTGAAGTAGTTTGGTTGTTTTCTTAGAGCTGCTTCAGATCGCTGGCATCAGTCCCCATGGCAACGCTCTGGGTGCCTCTGTTCAGCAGCAGACCAATCAGCAAGCTCCTCGAGACAAAAGGGGCAGGGACGTGCTTGACTCCGGCCACACTGATATTAAGCTGGAAAAGAGCAACATTGTGTTGCTGGGACCTACTGGATCAGGTTAGTACAGGATTTCCACACAACTCTTTATAGCACCAACTGGTGGCCAATTTGAATAATATTTGGTGTGTTTTTGCTGGCATCCCAAAGGGATGAGGATCTGCCATTTACAATTTAAATTACCAGTTGCCTAAGCTTGAATGGCTTTTGATAAATATTTATCCAATCTAAATTTTTGGGTCAGCTTCATGAAAAATACCTATAAAGTCATATTTCACTAAATATGATGTTTTATTTAAAAAAAAAAAAGTGAATTAACATAAATTAACAATTTAGCAAACTATTTGTGGTAATGATAATGACTCGTCATTATTTTTTTATCACAATAATGAGAATTTGAGGAAAAATGTGCTTAATTGCCATGCAAATAATGCAAAAAATCATAATGGCCCTAAATTTGGCCTCATTTTCTTAATACAAAACATCATACAGGGCTTTAGACTCACGGTGCGTTCCAAACGGGATATATCGCCCTCCGAAGGGCACTTCGGAGTGAAAACAATCATGGCCGCCATATTGAAAGGTTGTTCTAAACCAAAGTGCTCAAAACTGGCCCCTTCAAAGTGCCCTTTGGATTTCGAAGGGTACAACTGATGGACACTTTGGGCTCCCATGATCCTTTGCGCAGATTCTTTGCATGATGAAGGCGCCTCCGTGTGGGCACGTGATGATGACGCAGAAGGGCACTTCAAGAAACAGTTGTTTGGTCCCCTACACCCTTCAACCCTTCAGAGCTCTCACTCCGGAGGGTAAACCCTTTGAAGGGATTAGGGCACAGGGATGAGCCCCTCCGAATGGAACGCAGGATCATTCTTCCCACTGGTCGCTCTTTTGCGACTAACTTTCTCAGTTGGTCGCACAAGCACATAATTTGGTCGCAATTTTTTTTCTTTCTTTTTTGATACAACATTGGAATTAATCAATGCATGCTGATGAACTTTTATCATAGTTTATAGTTATATGGTAACGAAAGTGTTAACATTCAACCCTTTTTCATCAGTATTATTTGTGATTTTATATTTTGTGAACAGGAGTTCCTCTTTTGCTGTGTTATAAGCCAGGCTTCGTGCACTTTCACTTTCAAATTTGCGATCTTGTCACGTTTTACAAAAAAAGATAATTGTCTGTTTTGCTTATATCTATACACCTTTCACTTTTTAAGACCAAAACAAAAGATGGATTCATTATTATTCTTAATTAAATAGCACAACAACAATAAAACAGTAGGCTATAATGACAAACTAGCTTACATAACGGTTATTAACAAGAATGAATAAGACGAGGCATGGCATACACCACATGCTGTATTATATATATATATATATATATATATATATTGATAAGCTACTACTAAATATT
>NW_015640057.1:715360-723934 GCF_001515625.1 Sinocyclocheilus rhinocerous
CCGCATAGCTTACAGGCCATGTTTAGGCTATACAGGGCTTCAGACTCATTCTTTCCACTGGTCGCTCTTTTGCGACTAACTTTCTCAGTTGGTCGCACAAGCACATAATTTGGTCGCAATTTTTTTTCTTTCTTTTTTGATACAACATTGGAATTAATCAATGCATGCTGATGAACTTTTATCATAGTTTATAGTTATATGGTAACGAAAGTGTTAACATTCAACCCTTTTTCATCAGTATTATTTGTGATTTTATATTTTGTGAACAGGAGTTCCTCTTTTGCTGTGTTATAAGCCAGGCTTCGTGCACTTTCACTTTCAAATTTGCGATCTTGTCACGTTTTACAAAAAAAGATAATTGTCTGTTTTGCTTATATCTATACACCTTTCACTTTTTAAGACCAAAACAAAAGATGGATTCATTATTATTCTTAATTAAATAGCACAACAACAATAAAACAGTAGGCTATAATGACAAACTAGCTTACATAACGGTTATTAACAAGAATGAATAAGACGAGGCATGGCATACACCACATGCTGTATTATATATATATATATATATATATATATTGATAAGCTACTACTAAATATTGTAGAAACTTAATTTTTTGTAAAATTGCTTTGCAACGATTTGTATTGTAAAAAGCGCTATACAAATAAAATAAACTTGAAACTTATTAATAAGCAGCAAATTATGAGCTTATTGATTGTGAAAAGCTCTATACAAATAAACTTGAATTGAATTGAATTGAATACACCATCAATAAATTACAGAATGTTTAGCAAACACTGAGGAATCAAGTAAATAAAAAAAATTAAAGAAAGCCTCCATAGCATAACGTGAGGTAAACCGCAAAGATGACAAGCTTTTTAAAACAAAAACAAAGATAAAACTAAAATGGCTGTCGGTGACAGGATTTGCATGTTTTGTTTTTTTCCACAAGAATACCAACATGTTCACCTTCTCTGGTTTATGAAGCGGTCTTTTATTTTACTTTAGTGTGAAAACCAAATCCTCCGTCTGCCATCATTTCCTCATTATTTGCGTCATTTTTGCCGCGCGCTCCTTCGCGCTCGTGCTGACTCGGCGAGTATAAACCAGGCTGTACACCTTAAGCTCTCTTCACGTGATCAGTGAAATCTGACTCCTGCTACAATGTGCTGCGGCTCTGCAACGTTTGCTGTATGGAGCAGACGCTTTGGAGCAGCGCGGAGCATGCACTCAAAATGTGACCACGTCAAATTTTAACTCGCACATTCTCAAAAAATTGTCGGAGATGCGACCATTTTGGTCGCAGTCTAGAGCCCTGTTATATCTTATTATTTTCATTTTGATTTTTGGTAGAAATATTACCCAGCAATTTTTTTGTGCAATTAATCCTTTTAGGATATTTTAGCACTTTTATTTATTTATTTATTTATTTGTTTGTTTGTTTGTTTGTTTGTTTGTTTGTTTATATTTATTCACTTTTATTAAAGACAGAACAGCAAGAAGGTGATCATACTCTAATCTTTATGAGAGAAAACCACAAAACTATTGTTATTATCAGTACAAAATAGTTTGTGCGAAGTCTGAACTAAATTCAACTTAATGAAATGTTAATATTTGATCATTTTGATGTATATTTTGAAATCTTTTGACATGATATTGTTGACATTCATAGGTAAAACCCTGCTAGCCCAGACTCTGGCTAAATGCTTGGATGTGCCCTTCGTCATCTGCGATTGTACCACCCTGACGCAGGCGGGCTATGTCGGCGAGGACATTGAGTCTGTTATTGCCAAACTTCTGCAGGACGCTAACTATTCAGTCGAGAAAGCCCAGCAAGGTCAGACTCTCAGACTTCAGAATTTCAAACATTTCGTCTTAGGAAAAAAACACACACATTCTACTGTAGATGAACTAATTCTGTAACTTTGTACAAATATGTTCTGCATTCCTATGAAGCAAGCACACTAAAACAATGCCGCCCCACCTATGTGTAATATTTTCATTTAATAAGCAATGTCATAATATTTCCTTCTTTACAAGGAACAGAAGCTGACTGATATAAAAACGCCTCCATGCGTGACCTTTGAACATTTCACTGAAACATTTTGATTCCTCTTTCAAAGTTAACTTACTATTTTTAAAAATGAACCCTTTCCATTTGGACGTCTGTGATTTGTCATTAATTTGTCATTCTCTTGCAGGCATTGTGTTCCTGGATGAGGTGGATAAGATTGGCAGTGTGCCTGGAATTCATCAGCTGAGAGATGTTGGGGGCGAAGGAGTTCAGCAGGTCTGGGATTATATTTCAGCCACATTCATCTCTCCCAAAGCTCTATGATTCTGTCACTGCCAATACACAGAGTTACTGGCCTACTAAACTACATCACACTGCTGTAAATCTCTTATCAGAGCTACTGCCTGAACCCACAGCCAGAATTGTTGAATAGATATTAATATAATTTATTTACAAGTAATGATATGCAAGTAATGCACAAATTTGTGCAACTGTGAAGCAGTTTTTTAAATGAGATATTAGTTGAATAAATCACATTGTGTCCATCTGTGTAAATCTAAGGAGCTGCGAGCACAACAACAGGAAATTGTGTTGGCCAGTTGGCCATAATTTCTCTTACACATAACTGTAGCTTAAAGGGTTAATCGATCTCAAATAGTCCAGTGGAAGTTGCTTGACTGTGTTTAACCTTGAAATGTGCTTGTGACATTGGTTTTGTTCCAAGGAACTCTTAAGCCGAGATATTGAGTTTTCCATAAACATGTTTAACAAATTTTTTTTACAAAGACTGTGGTTAAACCAAGGAAAATTAAAAAGTTTTTTTTTTCCCCAATACTGATACATAGAGGTAATTATTTAAAAAAAAAAAAAAAAAAATCATAGAAATGGTCCAGCAATCAACTTTACAATGTTTGGAGTACATGTACTGACCCTAAAAACTTTTAGTGTGGACAGACAAATTACTTATCTCTGGAAACTTGTTACATTATGCATGGTTAGAAAACACTGTAAATCATTGGTTTTAATATGAAAAATAACATAAAAAAGGATCAGTAATAAAGGCTACTGCACTCTCTTGATCGTCAGATCCAGGCAATGTGGACAATTAATAGCACACAGTGCAGTGAGACTGAGAAGTGTGTGGGTTCATTGAAGACCAGATACACCGTAGCATTTTGAATCATTTATTGAAGTTTAATTTCACATGCCAGATGGCTGACCAACAGAGCATTGCGGCAATCTGCGTTTGAAATGACATGCACCTATACGACAGGTAAAAAGGACAGGAAGGGTCTAATCTTGATGTTCAAGCGTACTAATCTGCATGACCAGGTAGTCAAGTAAGCAGTCTGTGACAATCAGCTGATAATCAAACACTATCCCACGGGTTCATAGCTGACCTAGCTGGTGTTGTTACTGTCATGCCCGGCTGAATAATGATATTCTGTTGAATTGTTATAGACAAACTTAAAAGGTAGGAAAACTGTTTCTTAATGGTACAAGCTGTATTTTTTATATCAAAAAGAGAAGCGGACCAAGAAGCGAACCTTGAGGTACCCCAGTGGCTAGCTGTTGTGTCTTAGGTATCCTCGCTTCTGAGAAAATCATTAAGAATCAACCTGTGGAGCAGGACACAAACCAACAATGAGTAATAGATTAAACAGAGTAGCAGAACAGAAAGCTCCAGCAGAATTTAATTTTTTTGCATCGTGTAATTGATGGATGTTGATGTTCCTGTGTGTCTGTTCAGGGTTTGCTGAAATTGCTTGAGGGAACAATCATTAATGTTCCAGAGAAGAACAGCAGGAAGTTGAGAGGAGAGACAGTGCAAGTGGATACAACCAACATTTTGTTTGTGGCATCGGGTGCTTTCAACGGGCTGGACAGGGTCATCAGCCGTAGGAAAAATGAAAAGGTTATTTTTTCTACAGTATAATATAATTATTTACAGGTCCTCTAACGTTTGCCTGATTACAGTGTGTTATACTTTCTTGATGTCCCCTACAGTATCTTGGTTTTGGGACGCCCTCTAACCTGGGAAAGGGGCGTCGAGCTGCAGCAGCTGCAGATCTGGCCAACAGCTCAGGGAATGAAGTGGATGCAATGGCAGCGATTGAGGAAAAGGACCGGCTCCTGCGGAACGTTGAAGCACGGGACCTCATCGAGTTCGGCATGATCCCAGAGTTTGTAGGCCGTTTGCCTGTGGTGGTGCCACTGCACAGTCTGGACGAGGAGATGCTGGTGCAGATCCTTACAGAGCCTCGTAATGCAGTGGTCCCTCAATATCAGGCCCTCCTCAGTATGGATAATGTATGTATATCATGCTGCATGTACACCAGGGGTGTCCAAATCCTGCTTCTGGATGGCCAATGTCCTACAGTGTTTTCTCCAAACTGCTCCAACACACTTGCTTGAAAGTTTATAGTGATTCTGACGACCTTTATTACCTGGTTCAGGTGTGTTTAATTAGGGTTGGAGCTAAACTAGGACAAGTGGCCCTTCAGGAGCAGGATTTGACACCCCCGAACCACACCAACTGACATCGATGTAACCCATGTTTTATACACCTTTAGTGGCTCTTGCTAGATCAGTAGTAAGTCTAGTTGTTCATCTTCTGGTTTTGTGATTTTCATTCCAGTGTGAGCTGAATGTAACTCCAGATGCATTAAGGGCAATCGCCCGTTTTGCACTGGAACGGAAGACAGGAGCCAGGGGTCTCCGCTCCATCATGGTAAATAACGGCACAATGAACAACAGTTGGAATGTGTATTACAGTAAATATGGTGCATTTAATAACCTAATGCAGATATGAAAGCGTTAATCTATCTTATTTTCAATCTCTGGTGATTGATAATATTTGTATCTGTCTAAAGATAATTATTCTATACTTATGAAGACGTTAGTGGGTGGTTTGTTGCTTGTTGCCGGTGTGTGAGCATTGTAAGGGAAGTAAACGGATTATGTTGAATTTTAGTATTTCTGGTGCATAATACACCTATGTCCTTTTTTTTAGCAGGACACACTGATACCGCACATGTGATATTTTCTTATGCCTCTGTTTTAACCATGATGCTCAATTCTACAGCACAAGCCTCTGTTACGTACATCTAGTTTTTTTTGAAGTTTTACTGTTTTCAGACAACTTACTGTTTTCCTGTTAACTTAAGAACTGAGCAAAAACAATGTGATAATAAATTTGACAAAAGTTGCACACGTTTCTGTGCAGTCTGTGATGTGTACTTTCTGTTGCTTTAGTAGCTTTGTCCTGTAAATTGCATACTTCAGTTTCTATTTAACTCTGCATACACAAATCAAAAGACCGTACTATAATTTCTCTGGTTTCTGTTTTGCTCTCTTATTTTTTTTTTTTTATCAGCCCATCATTTATTTCCCTGTTAAAAACCGAAACCAAATCCTTCAAGATAACAATTGAAACAATGTTTTGAATGATGAAAATAACTTTGGAAAAGCCCTAAAGAGCAATGAAATCACAAGTTCTGAGAATCATCTATTGTTTTTGTATGCGAGGCATGTTGTGATGGTCCCCTAGGTGGCAGCATAGAGCAACATCAGTAGATGAGACATTAATTCTTGTGATTACTAGAAAAGCAGCTTTTTGGATTGTCTTATATCATGGTCTGCCATTTTTTATTATTTATTTATTTTTAAATAAAGTAATTTGAAGCATAATTCGTAGTAGAAATCTGACAAGTTTGTATACTTGCACAAACAAAAACAGATATGCGAGTTATCAGTTGCATTGTTATAAGTTTTGCATATTTCCAGTTTGCATGCTTGTCTCATGCTGTACTTGCCTAATTAATATTTTTAAGTATGTAATTAACGTGTAAATAGACAAAAACTAGCAGAATTGTTATAAGGCCCTTAAAATCTTTTCCACCTTTCACTTCATTAACTGTTTTTCTGACGTCTACCAAAATGATGGCTATAATAATAATAATATCTATTCATATATAAACTTTTTGAATGGCTGTCTTTGGACCGCTCAAAAGTGTGGGGTCAGTAAAATTATTTATTCAGATAGAAATACGTTTTAAATATATTTTCAAACACGCTCCTTGTGAATTATATGCCTTGAGTCTTGAATCTCTTAAGGATCTGTGTTGCTACACTAAAAAAATGACTGTGAATTTAACGGTAAAAGACTGTAAAAATGCTATTCGCCGGTCTTGCTGTAGTTGCGCAGGGCCCTGGCCATCTTCTGGTAGGTCATTCTCTTGCGGTTGCCCTTCTGCTGGCCCCAGCGGCCGGCGAGGGTCTCCTTGTGTTTGGAGGAGAACTGAAAGACGCCTCGCTCTCGGTCCACCCACCAGATGCAGTCCCGCATGTCTCCGTCCTGCAGGAGGTCCAGGAGGAACTGATAGAGACGCACTTTCCGCTTGTTTCCTGCAGAAGTTGACATTCAGTTTAAAGTCTGGATTGCACACAATCCCATCAGCTCACCACTTTTGATACCAATGATTTCTTTCTTCAAAAACTAACGTCAAAAGAATATTGTGGAAAACTTTTTTTTTTTTTTACAACCAAATAATGGTTCCCTTCATCTCAGTGGAATAAGATGTTGTGACTTTTCTACATTTTCTATCTATATTCAAAAATAAAAAAAAATAAACTGAGCTTGACTCGGTTGTTCTGAAGGCATGTTATTTATTGATTTATTTATTTTTACTAATCTGGTATTTGGGGTCAATACGACCCCACACTGAACTGAATGGGAAATGCGAAAAAAAAAAGAAAAAAAAAAATCAATAAATCTGAAAATTTCCACACAGAAATGAAGGCCTGGTACTAGAGCACAAATGCAATGTAGAAAAGACATGCACACACACACACACACACACACGTGTGACTGCATCAGAGAGCATTTTTATAGAAAATGGCAAATAAAATCAATAAATCTTGCATAAATCTGAAAATGTCTGCACAAAAAAAACGAAGGCCTGATACTAGAACACAAATGCAATGTGGAACGAGCATATTCACTCACTCACACACACACACACACACACACACACACACACCATTCATATCTGCTTATTGCAGTTTGTGTGTGTGGTTTTTATTTACATTTAAGTAAAATAAAATTGTTTTAATTTTACTTTTTAGATTGAAAAAAATATGTGCCTGCAATCAAGTTTTAGTGACAACTTGTGTGGCATTTCTGCAAATTTATGTGGCATTATTGCAAAAGTGGGCACTTCAAAATACTTCAAACAACAAAAAACAAATTTTATCCTTTGAGAAAAATACTGTTTTTAATGTATTTTATAATGTTTCAACATATATTTACAACATATATATCAGAAAAGTTGTGAGAGGAGCAGTTAGCCACTTCCAGAAAAATGAGTGGATTTCTCTATGGGCCTCTGCTGGATATATATGATCATTACAATTCTTTTTTTTTTTTTTTTAAAACTGTAATTTCTATAAGTTTTTTTCTAACCAGCAGATGGCAGAATTCTACACCTAACACCTAGATCAATATCCAGAAACAACTTAAATCAAATTTAGATAATCATTTAAGTGATTTTTTTCATGAAAATATAATATTTCACATGCAAGCTAATGGTATAGTTGAGGAATTTTATGGTGGGGGGGGACTAAACATTATTATTATTATTATTATTAAAACAGTGGTTTACTGAACAAATTGCTCTTTATTTAAATAAATCAAATTATACTTAAAATTAGCTTATGCTCTAAACTATATTGAGCCCTTTTACATTAGCCTGCTATGAGGTTACAATTAACAACAGAGCCTAAACTTTAATATGATTACTATTTATTTTTAATTATAATAATCAAGACTCGACTTAAAAACTTTTATGCAAAAATGTAAATTGCACATAAAGCAGTTTTTAAATTAACCTCTTAAAATGTCTATTAGTTTTGTTTTAATAATATCATTTACACAGCTGTCATAACTTGTTTCATAATAGATTTATTTAAACATACATTAAATAAGTAAGACATCACTAACAGGTAAAGTAAAATATAACGAGTATATAGTCTAATATTTCGCGAAATGCTCTTCTCTGGACTTAATTTCTCGAGTTGTAGACACTGAGGACTTGCCTGAGGTAAATTAAATGCTACGTGACATTTGTTTACAAGCCGTTTTAATAACGTCTTTCTGTGGTTGAAACACTGATTTAGCGATTACACGAGACGACCATTCATGTATATTTCGCGTTAAAACTAGTAGTAAAGAGGAAGGGATGATCGCGCTGCTATACAGCGATCTGTCACGCCACATCAAAGAGCGCCAAAACGGCATTTAATGTTTGAATTAACTAAAAAATGGACATCATTTGAAAGACCCCTTATGAAAAAGAAGTTTATTCAAGTGTGCTATTAGTATACTTCTTTTAAACTATAAAATAGGAAAGTATACTTTTAGTCTACTTTTTATGTACTTCTCAGAAATGGGCTTTGTGTACTTTTCAGAAATATACTTAAAATGACATTTAAGTATACTTGACTTATACTTAGAAAAAGTCTAAATATATTTGAGCTATACTTGTGCTCCGAGAATCCGTGTTTT
>NW_015640057.1:724034-740172 GCF_001515625.1 Sinocyclocheilus rhinocerous
AGTACACTGATATTTGTATACTTACTACATAAAGTATACTTAAAAATATACTTGAACCTTACTTAAGTATACTTAATAAAATAAACTTGAAGTATACTACTTTTTGGTAAGGGACGAGACTCTTTCTTTTCTTATCAAAAGTAACAATATACAAAACTGGAAGTTTCAAAAGAAGTTCCACTCGTGCAGTGGTTAAAACAATGCTGTATTTAATTTGTTCAGTAAACATAGGCTACGTACCGAACCAAAAGACCCGTACCGAAAATTTTTGCTATGAATAGGGCCTTTCGCACCGCTTTAGTTCCGAAAGGCCCTAATGCTACACCCCTAGTACTAGATAGCATTAATTAACCTCTGTGTATTACCTTATTATGGAAGTTTAGGGGCCAGACGTTCTGGAAGTGCTTGTAAAAAATCATGCTACAGAAATAATATGAGTGCTACTGTACTATGTTATAGCAGTCGAGACCAGTTCATTTGAGTCCAGGCCGAAACCTAAGTAAGTTGAGTTTACGACAAGACCAAGACCATGAAAACAGTGTCTTGGACTCGAGACCTTTATGTTCGCAGCTCACCTGAGCTGGAGATGCCTGGATGTCTGTCCTTGTCCTCCTCACCCTCGGACACCTCAAAGGGTGGACTGCGTCCCCCGGGGTCCTCATCATCAGTACTGCAGTGGGGGACGGGGGACCGCTGGTACAGTGGGTGGGGGATGTAAGTATACTGTAGAGATAAACCAATAATCATCAGTCTTGCCTTAACGCTTTTGTGGCTCCTTATACTAAAACATGAAGCCATACAATCAAAGCAATCAATGCTATTACCCAACTCGGTCCAAGTTCTCAGAATTAGGACACATCTATGGCTGTTAACTGTATCTAATCCACCTAACCTGCATGTGTTTGGACTGCAGGGGAAACTAGAGCTCCCTGAGGAAACCCCCTGACAAGGGGAGAGAACATGTAAATCTGGCTCAGTCGGGACTCAAAACCAGGGACCTTCATGCGGTGAGGTAACAGTGCTGAGCCCCTGTTCCACCCAGACTGCATCCATAACCTAAACCTCAGTGGGACTTACGAAAACGTACAAATTCACATGAATTCGTCACCAGTTTCCGAAAACATACAAAAACATGCAATTTTTAAGTAAAAAAAAAAGCATGAACCTGCAGCCTAAACATAACCCTTATTGGGGCATGAGCAGGTCATATGAAAACAACAAATGAGATTGTATGAATTCATAAGAATTTGCAACCAGTTTGCCAAAACGTGACATTTTTAAATAAAAAAGCGTGAGCTTGTACCCTAGAACTACCCCTCAGTGGGCATGAGCATAGAAAACGAACCAATGAGATAATACAAATTTAGATGAATTTGTCAACGTTTTTTCAAAACAGTCAAAAATATATTATTTGTAATAAAAATAGTGAAACTGCACCCCTAGTCCAAATGAGATTTCATGATTTTAAAGAATTTGGCATCCATTTGCTAAAGTGTGCAATAGTTACAAACTGTCAAGAGTCTGTGTTGTCTAAATTGTAATTTCACTGGATATTGGATAATGCAAAATATAAAGCAAAATATCAAACAAATGCAAATGATCAGGTGATGTTTTGTGATTAGTGTATCAATCGGACATTCCCCCACACTTATTGTCAAGCATAAAAAATGCTGGTTTTGCATGATCTTGTATAAATATCAAATACGTGGAAACCACTGAATTACTTTACATTGAAAGAGGAAGTAGAAAAACTCAGTGTCAACAGAAAGGGACACACAATGGTGTGCTCCCAGATTTACAAATCAAGTGCGCATCACGTTTTGCTTCCAAATCAGCCCAGAGAACCACAAAGTTTCATTTCTATCAGCAGAATCACACAAACACATTTAGAGATGGCCTGTTTATTACTGAATTATATTTGGAGGGGTGTATCTAAAATTAACGTTTATATTCATTTACACTTGGTTTCAATGTAAGTGAGCAAAAATGCACATTTAATCACTACTTCTCCTGGTGCTGCATGAGCAACTGTCATTTAGATGATATAAAAAATACAATGTGAGAAAATCAAAGCGAACCCATTATAATAAATGATACTGTCTACACTGGATGCGACTCGACACTGACAGTGAACTGAAGCCCAGGTTTATTTCTGTAATGCATGCACTTGCGATACTTCCGACAACGATACGAATGGATTTAGAACTTCGTTGACATTATTAGCGTAGACAGCATTTAGCTATTGAGACATGACCACAACTAGACACAAGTAGAGGCAATGTTAGGCTTAGGGTTAGAGGTTAGCGTTTGTTTAAGCATTACACTGTGATTTACATGACCAATCAAATCATTAGAATGCATGTGGGCGGGGTCTGTGCTTAAGTGGTTTAAGAAAAACGGAAGCTAAATTGTATGGAGAAGCCTAATTTTATTACGTGTTTATTTTGTGTGTGCGTGTTCGTTTTGTAATATATGATAAAATGTAATTTATTCCTGTGATCAAAGCTGAATTTTCAGCATCATTACTCCAGTCTTCAGTGTCACATGATCTTCAGAAATCATTCTAATATGCCGATTTGCTGATTAAGAAACATTTCATATAATTTTCAATGTTAAAAAGTTTTTTTTTTTGTGGAAACTGATACACTACCGGGCAAGTAAGATTGAAAATAATAATAATAATAATAATAATAATAATAATAATGTTATTTCTATTTCAAATAAATGCTGTTCATCGAATTTTATGTTCATCAAAGAATCTGAAAAAAAAGTATCTCAGTTTCCACGAAAATATTAGACAGCACAACCATTTTTAATATTCATAATAATAATAATAATAATAATAAAACATTTTTTGAGCAGCAAATCAGCATATTAGAATGATTTCTGAAGATCATGTGACACTGAAGACTGGAGTAATGATGCTGAAAATACAGCTTTAAAAGTATCTCAGTTTCCACGAAAATATTAGACAGCACAACCATTTTTAATATTCATAATAATAATAATAATAATAATAATAAAACATTTTTTGAGCAGCAAATCAGCATATTAGAATGATTTCTGAAGGATCATGTGACACTGAGGATGCTGAAAATTAAGTTTTGCCATCACAGGAATAAATTGCAGTTTAAAATATATTAAAATATAAAACATATATTTTAAATTGTAACAATACTTCCCAGTGTTACTGCTTTTACTGCATTTCTGATCAAATAAACGCAGGTTTGGTGAGCTTAATTATTCCTGGCAGTGTATGTGTTGATGAGCTGCTTTATGTCTGAAACTGTATGTTCAAATATCAAATGCTGAAACTCTAGCAAATTCAAAACTCCTAGTTTGCATCAGATTCAGAGGCTTGACTGTGATTGTCTTCGGCTCGCAGGTCTTGTGTAAATGTGTGCAGCAGCAGCAGCAGTCTTTAGTCAGGAAAAGATAGTGTTGAGCAATCAGTCTGTCTCCGCTCACATCCTGCCCATCTCTCTTTCTCTTTCTTTCAGACCTTTCCTCTGATTACAGTCACTGAACCAGTATTAATAACTGAACATTTTTCCTGAAGACTAAAAACTAAAGTAAATTGAGCACACCTTTAATATCTTTCTTATTTTACTGAATAGAATATAATGAATTCTGTACTTCTGTTGAAAGGCCACAGTTAAGACAGATAGATAGATAGATAGATAGATAGATAGAGTTGTATTCATAGATATACATTTATTCATAGATTTTGCGGATTTGCTGACTAACCTGTGGAGGAAGGACAGGTAAAAGTGTCCCCATCCCTGAATCTACGGCTGGATGGAAGGACTCCACGTCTCCGTAGCGGTATGTGCTGGGATGCAGCTCAGTGAAATGGTTTCCTTGAGGCGGCTCAAATTCACTGTGATGACCATGAACACTTGTGTAGTCCCATCCACTTTCTTGCATGACAAAAAGGGAGAATCAATTCTGAAGTTAAATTTAAAATAAGTTGTTGGGGAAATGTATTTTTATTTTATTTTATTTTTTATTTTAGTTATTTTTTATTTCAGTTAATTATTTTTTATTTTAGTTTTTTTTTTAGTTTAGTTTTTTTTATCTTAGTTAATTTTTTTATTTCAGTTAAATTTATTTTATTTTATTTTATTTTATTTTATTTTATTTTATTATTTTATTTTATTATTTTTGTATTTAATTTAATTTAATTTAATTTAATTTTATTTTAGTTTAGTTTAGGTTAATTTAATTTATTTTATTTTATTTTATTTTTTTTTTATTTATTTTTTTTTTAGTTTATTTTTTATTTTTTTATTTACTTTAGTTTAGTTTAGTTTAGTTTAGTTTAGTTTAGTTCAGTTCAGTTTTTTCAGTATCTAACAAACCAGTTCAGGATATTTAGAACCGCAAACAGAGAATCATCACACAATGAATTAACAACAATATATATATATATATATAGAAGTAGTAGTAGTCATCAATTGAAGTGGATCAAAAAAAGTTCATCAAAGTTGTCCTAAGATAAAACACATTTTGGTTTTAGGTTTTAGGACAATGAAAGGTTTTGATCCACTTAAAATGTTGACTAGTACACACACACACACACACACACACAAAACAAAAAGCTCAAGCTCACCAGGATGAGTCTGAGGGTCAGTACTGAGATACGGGTAGAAGTCATATATCGGCCGAGCATCTGGATCATACGGAATTAATTCTTCTGACAACTGAAAAATAAATAATTAAATTCATTCATTTTTTTTCTCCACATTTTTGCTTTTTACCTATTTATATAAAGCTTTACTAAATTGTATTTATACAAAACTTACTAAATTACCAAAAAGACAAGTAAAAAATGAGTTTTTAAAAAAATAATTTTTCAGATTTGCCTGGAAAAGTTTCAAATGTTTGAAACAGAATGCAATCTCTGATGTACTTACAGGTGAAATAACACAGCCTTCCATTCTGTAATGCAACATGAAGCCCTTCACTCATATACCTTCTCCTGTGGCGTCTATCTCACAGTTTCCCACCAGTGTACAGAATATTGCATAACGTGGAAATTACTTCACAAGAGCGCTGTACTGTGGTATCGCAAATGCGTCAAATCTTGTTTTCAAACTCTTCTGCCTTCAGCTTCACCGTCCTGATGTGAGAAAGACTAAATTTCCTGTATTGCCCATAAGTGATTAAGATGACCTCACTGAAGCATCTGGACTCTGATTGGTCAAAATGTGGCGACGACTCATGATTTTTCATTTGTGACACTGTCAAGGGATTTCGGCCAATCATGATCCAGTTGATGGGTTTGCTTTATGTGTGTCTCTTAGATGATTATATGTTTTAATGATTAATGAGTAAAGTTTACAGATGATACATTTGACCCATTTTAGAAAGATTATTTAATATATTGTGTGCACACTCCAGACCTGCCTAAATAAAAGTACATCAAACTTTCTGCTCTTAAATAGAATATTGTACTATTTTCACCGCTTCAGGGTGTTGTAAGATCTTAATCATGGATTATATAGACCAGTTTCTGCCGCGTTGTTCTGTTGTGTAATACAATAAACGTGTATTTGTAATAGTATGAGCAAAGCTAAAGAAAAACACTGTTTTTGTGTTTATGAGTTGTTGAGTAAATAGGCCGTGTGTTGTGGCCTTGAGTCAGTCAATCAGAGGGAAAGTTTTACATGCGCTATTTTCTGAGAATCATAAACTTCAGCGTTCGCCCAAAGTGAAGTTCTGAGAGAGCTTTGTTCCCTTTTTAATCAAAGCATCACACTGTTATCGCAGGTTTTGAGGAAGCAACTACTATTGCAGAATAGACAAATGCATTATTCTGTGTTTGGCCTGGATTTTCATATGCAAAACTCGACTGACATTAGGTGTTTCTGGCATCGTTTCAAAAGTGGAAAAATTTGAGAAAAAAAATACATTTTTTAAATTATTTTATTGTATTTTCATTATAAATAAAACTGAATAAAACTATAACTAAATAAAATTAAAGTCCATCCATCCATCCATCCATCCATCTATCTATCCATCATCTATCTATCTATCTATCTATCTATCCCCAAAGGCTATTGAAGTATGTTTTGCAAGAAAATACTATTTTAGTTGTTCTACTTCAAAATGTCATATTTATTTGTTACTTGCCATTTCTTTGTAATTATGTGTAAACATTTACTGGCAATTTCTGAGTTAAAATTATTTCAAAGTAAGTCCTTCATTATTTTCTACATAATTGTTTTTTTCAGTCTATCTATCATCTATTTTGAATAGAATACTCTACATATGTGCTTATTGAAAACACTCCATAAACACGTGCACACACACACACACACACGCACACGCACACACACATGCATTACAGGGTATTTTCAGGCACCACAGGAAGTCCGTTACATCTGCACAGACACACGCTCTCTCTCTCTCTCTCTCTCTCTCTCTCTCACACACACACACACACACACACACACTGTCTCTGTTGCACAACAGTCCTGAGGAGCTCTCTAACTGACTCACTCTACAGAGGACAACAGCCACAACACCATCATTCAGCTTGAGAAAAGTTGAACTTAGATGTATGTTTTGTTATGTTGTTAACAGTAATCACTCACAAAGGGCTTTCCTTAGACAGTCGCTTAGGTACCTTTTCGGGGGACATTTTTGATTAAATGAGGGCCACTATTATGGACCATATATTCAATCATGGCCCTACAATGGCCAAGGTGGGTCAAAAGGTTGAATGTTGGGAGAAAAACTGTTTCCTCAGTCATTCAAATGTTTCATAGACAGAACAGGTATTTTGACAAGGTGCACTGTACTTTAATACTGTATAATTGCTGTAATGCTTCATATCTTGTTTGTGAACAATTACACAAGACTTGTCATTCTGATGGCACTGATATGTTTAATCACATAAATACTTACTTTTGAGAGATGGATTTTGAGAAAATGACAGGTTTTTGCAGGTAATCCAACACTGTGTAGTGCTGTTTGTACAAATTGTTTTGAAAAATGGACTTATTGGTTTGTAAATGTTACCCAGCGGGCACCTTGACATCAGTTTCACCTTAAATATTAGTCAAGACTTGATCAAAATGGTGTAACATCATTTTAAATTCAGTTTGGATGGCCATTTCTTCCAGTGTGAAAATAGGAAGTTAATTCCACATAGAAATTGGTTTAATGTATATGTAGGCCAATATTTTTGATGTTCAATTTACATCGAATCAACGTCATGTCAAGTTTTTGATGTCAGTTTGATTTGCATATTGATCTGGTTTTTTTACGTTAATTTTGATGTCAATTTGACATCTTTTCAACATCAATTGCCCACTGCGTAAGGATGATTCTAGAAATGTAATAAACCAACTTTAATAAAGAAAAATCTTTCAGAATATTCAAACAGTCAAATCAAGTATACACTTTTTAAAAGCATTAGAAGCTATTTGTTTGAAAAATTGCCAGTAACAATATTATTGTTACTATAAAAAGTTGCTCATTCACACTCGTTCACAAAATTTTGGCCTTTGGAATTTATTTACCAAAAATGTCATGTTTATCTGCATCCTGCATTTTGTGCATAACCTGCTTACCACATGATTGTCCTCCATTATATTAAACCGAACATTGCATACAAATTGTGACACCCAAAAATAAATGATTCAGATGTGGTTCCAAATTTAGAATACTTTTTTAACCATATTGGGAACCATTCTATCCATTCTGGGGAAGTTTTTATATTTGATTTGCTTTCATCTTTTTTTCATTTTTGATGTTTATTTATTTGTTTATTTTATTTATGTATAATGCCCCCCCTCCCTCTAAGCAATTCCAAAATCACAAGTTTGTACTGAATTCAAACATGTCCCAAATTTTATTGATAAAAAGTTTCAAACCTAATCCATAACATGAATAAAAAAATAATTGTTATATAAAAATGTTTAACCTGACCACTTGAGGTTGACAATCAATGTTTATTGTTCAAAAGTTACTATCACAGACCATTTGTTGAAAAAAAAAAAAAAAACGAATATATTTATTTTTCAGGCAATTTTTCAGGTTTCTCGCAACTCTTATTTTGTACCTTATTTAAGTACTTTAAAATGATCTAACTTGGCTGCCACACATATAAAAGCATGACTCTCTAAAGGTAAGTTATACATCATTCATCTAATACACACACATCACAGGGCATGATGAGTGAATCAAACGGAATGACCGTAACAAAACTGAGATGACAGCTGGCTGTCTTGGTTATTATCTCTGTGAACAAACTTCCTGTAGATTACAGCTACTACAGCCATGATAACCACACCGCACTCTGACTAGCCACACGTTTGAGCAGGTTTTCTCGCTTTCTCTCATCTTCAGGTCTTTCACAAACATACACGAACACTATTCATACTGGAAATCAAGTAAGATTCTTAGTAATTTTACAGTAACACTGGAAACACCTGTTAAATGTTGCCATGTGCAATAAAAAAAAGTATTTCATGTGGAATACATTTTTCAGCATGATGTCATCGGAGAACATTGTTAAGTTCCACATAGAACTTTTTATTTCCTAGTTCTTCAGAAAAAAGATCTATATACTGGTCAACTACATCATTTTATTTGTGTAAATGAGCTGTCTGACTTAACACAAGGTACTGTATGGTGTGCAACAAGGCTCAGTCTTGGGCCTTTTGTTGTTCTGTATGTACATGCTCCCTTTTGGTGTTATTATTAGACAGCATGTCATTACTTTTCATAGCTAACACACAGCTTTTCTCCAGATAAATTTTTTTTTTAATTGGTGGATTACATTAAGGAGATTTAACACAAAATATTAAGTAATTTCCAGGATCAAAACAGTTCACTTATAAACTTTGTCTGTAAGACCTTGTTTTTAGACCAAGAGTTTCCACCTGAGAAGTTATGGTTAGTTATGGAACATTCTGTTCTTATTATGATGCTGATAAAGTAGAGAATGTATTCATAACTGATCCTGATTATTACATTTTAATGCCGAGTACATTCCAATCATCTTTCCACTGCTTACTTGTCCAGTTCCATAGCATTTTTCTTACATATATATCATGTTATGGTCTAGTCCATCAATATCTAAGAGGACACTTAAGTAACTTCTTCTGTTTCTCTAACCACACCTTCAAGAGACCAGTTTTGAGGTTCACTGGCTCTGGCCTTGCCCTGTTTTCAACTCCACAGCTCCTTTTCATCGGCATTTATCTCACTCAGTTTCAGATCTTAACCAGTGTCTGTCACCAAAAGAGGATGTTTCTCATTATCAATCCTGCATGTTTTATTAATTTGTTGAAACATGTCAGGTGAGGTGGGATTCCCCAACTGGATGTTGGTTTCTCCGAGAGCTGCTTGCTTATCATATCTCACTGTATCTTATTTTATCCTGGGGAATTTTTCTTTTTTTATTGTCTTCCACTTGCTGGGAACTATACAGTAAGGCGCTATTCTTTTTTGAAATCATTTTTATTGTGCCATGTGCTAACATATGTAAAAAGAATTTAATTAAATTGTTTCAAAGAACCAGTTAACCAATATACACTTTCTCCAAATAACCATGTATAGACATATAGGAACTCTAAACAGAGATAAAAGAGGGGTTTTTGGAGCAAAGATGCTGAAAATAACAACTGAAAGGCCATTTATATTAAGTTCCACAGTACTCAATGGCAATCTTCAGAGCATGAAGAATTTCTGATAGTCATAGCTAAAAACTAAGGGATCACTGCTCAACTGTGGTGATCCGATATGCAGT
This sequence comes from Sinocyclocheilus rhinocerous, assembly GCF_001515625.1. Lineage (NCBI taxonomy): Eukaryota > Metazoa > Chordata > Actinopteri > Cypriniformes > Cyprinidae > Sinocyclocheilus > Sinocyclocheilus rhinocerous. Next base: position 733,798 of record NW_015640057.1, read on the forward strand.
TTGTAAGTGCTGAACATGCCAAGGAGAGCAGTACTGATGCTCTACCTCCATCATCTGGCAATTAAGAGTATCTTGTACAGTATATGTCTACATCTGCTGGTGCTGAAGCTTTGTGTCTACCCCGCTGAAATTAGACTAATTTGGACCAGCTTGAATTCCAAGATGGTCTTAATTGGTTTTAGATGAGCAATGCTATCCTGTTACTGGCACAAGCTGGTTAAGATACTCTCTCATGTATACCAGACCAGTGTAACCATTCTGAACTGACATGAAAGTGACCAATAATCTAACAACAACAATAACAATAGTAGTAGTAGTAGAAGTAGTAGTAGTGTTGCTAAAAACAGCATCAGTTTTTTATTTATTCGGGTAGATTCATAATGCATAAAGTTGCACTAATGGGTGACTCTCAGAACAATACGATCCGGTCATATACTATATTGAAAAAAAATATTATTATTGAATTTGGGTTAATCAGACCCATTGTCACAGGTGTATAAAATCAAGTACCTAACCATGCAGTCTGCATTTAAGAACATTTGTGAGAAAACGGGTGTTTCTTTTTTGAGTTCCTTTTGATCACTCTAATGACAAAAGCAGAAGTAGATTTTTAAAAAATATATATTTTCTTTGATGCACTGATGCATTTACAAGCTCCTAAAACATTTCTGTCAATGTGATCAATTATACAGTCTTTCAGGGCAATGAGATGCAGATTATGGGTCTTAGCTAAATACAGTTCATTAAAATTCAGTAGATTTTAAAGATTAATCCTCCTGTTCTGTCTGGGGTCTGAAAGAAAATGTATAATTATGTTTTAGAAAAAATAATCAACTTGATGTCTAAGTGTTTTCACACATATACATTATTGTGGGAATAGTTTGGGGAAGACGCTTTTCTATTCCAGCATAACTGTTTACAAAGCAAGGTCCATAAAGACATTGTTACTTTTGAGTTTGTAAATTTTATTTATAAAATTTATTATTTTTATATTGTATAAATCTGAATTGAATTTTACTACTACTACTACTACTACTAGTACATTATTTCCCATTACAGTGATAAATATTGTTCAGGACAAACCGCTTAATTAAAAAAAAAAAAGAAAATAAAAAAAAGTTTTAATGTCAGAAATCTCAAAGGTCCTACATTAGACTTAATCCTTTTGCATTTTTATCCATGAAAATATATGGGGTGTAATATCACCCGGACACGTTTATAAGATTCGACCGAATATCCTTTATGGAAACAGCGGCATAACAGCTGCTGTCTGACGAATCCGGAGCGCTTTCATCAGCAGTCTCCAGTGTCGGCATTGGTCCTCCTTCATCCCGAGTCCAAGCGAGCAGCAGCAGAGGCACAGACATGTCTGTCTAGAGCTCCAGCAGCATATGTATCGTCCTGTTATGTCGGGTTTAGGATGATATGGGCTCGGCGGAAGATGTGACAGTTGTCCGCGGGCGTCATGAGGATATTAACGGCGTCGGGGCTCTTCCTGGCCTTCTGCTCCATCGGGCTCTTGACCATGGCCATCAGCACGGACTACTGGTACGAAACAGATGCGCGGAAACACCGGGACCGATGCAAAAAATACGCCAGCAAGAGAAATGACCCAGGATACATATACATCTCCAACCAGAATCTCCCACTCCGGATGCGACCTAAAGCGAGTCCTCTGCGGGAATCCCCGCACCCTGAGCCCGTCATGGAATCACGCTGCAGCCGCCGCTACAACTCGACCACAACCGGACTGTGGAGGAAATGCCACCGAGAAGGCTTCGATCTGGAGAACGAGGACCTGATTTTTAAAGGTGATGATGATGCTAAATGGGCCACATGTGAGCAGTACCCAGATCTGAAGCTGATGTTGCACAGCTGTAGTGTGTTTATGTGTTTGTTGAACATGTTTGAAGGAGTGCGGAAGAATGCCTGGCGCTATCCAAGGTGCTGATCTCTAACATCAACACCAACCACACGCTCACGTTCACACTTTCATCACATTTCAGCTCAAATTCAGAAACAGACAGAGACTGTCAGGGCAATGGGATCCATTTGAGGTCTAAAGAGACCACGAGGCCCATTTATTAAGGGAAAACACACTTAACCCTCTCTGGTACAGTATATTGTTTTATCTTTGTTGAGTTCCTTTTGATCACTCTAATGACAAAAGCAGAAGTAGACTTTAAAAATGGTCCGGAAATATTAATTTTCTTTGATGCACCGATGCATTTTACAAGCTTCTACAACATTTCTGTCCTTAATGTGATCAATTATACAGTCTTTCAGGGCCTTTAAAAATGGTCCGGTAATATTAATTTTCTTTGATGCACCGATGCATTTTACAAGCTTCTAAAACATTTCTGTCCTTAATGTGATCAATTATACAGTCTTTCAGGGCAATGAGATGCAGATTTTGGGTCTAACCTGACGATGAATAGAGTTAATTAAAATTCAGTAGATTTTAAAGATGAATCCGCCTGTTCTTTTTGGTGTCTGAGAGAAAATGTATAATTATGTTTTAGAAAAATAATCAACTTGACGTCTAAGTGTTTTCCACACATTACCCAGGTATAAAACATAAATCCAATCAAATTTCTGACTGATGTAGTAGTACTCTCCTGTCAGTGTGTATATCGCAAAATTATATATAAATTGTAAAAATGATATATTTCTTCAGTGTATTCCTGCTGGGATCAAACTGTAACCAAATGGGCATATTTTCCCAATTTTTTTACAATAAAGGTTCCAAAAGGTGGCTTTTGCAGAGATGGGTTCCCCAAAGAACCCTTCTGTGAACAGCGAACATTATTTTTCTTATTGTGGAGAACATTTTAATAATTTAAAGAACCTTTTTCCACTATAAAGAAACTTTGTGCAATAGAAGGTTTCCATGGATGTTAAAGGTTCTTCATGGACGTATAGATGCCACTAAAGAACCAAAAATTGAAATTATGAGAACTGAATTTATTATTATTCAGTTATAAATATTTTTACATGTACACCACTGGGACCCCAAACAGGAAGTGAAGTCGATCTCAGCAGGACATGAGAATTGATTGACTTTGATTGATTTCATTTATGGTCCAGTTAGAACATTTAATGATCATAATTGAAATGAAGGCATTGGGACCAAAGTTAAGGGCCTGAATATGTGTTTAGATGTTTTTTGTGTGAAATGTGTCTACATTGCTTCTCTATGTAGCCTTTCAAACACACATGTATCATCTGATCTTCACTATTATGGCTGAAGTTATCAGATTGTTTCTGTGAATTTCCGCAGGTTTGCTTCAGCGTTGCACGCTGGTGAAGTATTACTATTCCTCACTGAATATCCCACGGAATCTGCCAGTGAACATCACCAAGACAATAAGACAAGACGAATGGCATGCTCTCCGTAAGTCAGATCATGTCACAAAATAAATAAATGTAACTGTAATCTGTTACTGTCATGAATCCTGTCCATGGACTTCCGTTCAATCACCACCAGAGGTCACCCTTCCATTACAGTGACTCTCGCACAACACAAACTGTTGCATGTCATCCCGGACTACATATCCCATCAGCCATTGCACTGATTGCACACAGCACTTTTGCACACAGCACTGATTGCACACAGCTGTCATCAATCACACATTCACTATAAATACACTCACTCAAACAACCATTCTCGGCCGAGTATTGTATGCGCTTATCGCCAGCAGTGATAGCTACTCTACAGAGCCTTCTTTAGCTTCCTAGCCCAGCCTAGTCTTGCCTTGTCTGTTTTCCCGGTTTCTGATCTTTGCCTGTTTTCCTGGATTTATCCCTTTAGTCTCGCCCTTGTGATTATGTTCGCCGATCGTTGACCTACGCTAGCCCTAGGACTATTCTTGTGTCTTGCCCGCCATATACCTGTTTGCCTCTGTTCGACCCTGCCTGTGTTTCTGACCTCCTCTGCTGGTAATAAAGTTTGCATATGGATCCGCACGTCTCACGTCTTGTCAGCCCCGTTACAGTTACAGAGACTGAGAATAATGTGTAATTAAATTACAGTTACTTATGCTAACAATTACATCTGAATATTTTCACACAGATACGATTGATTTCTTTCCCAAATTGCATTGACTGCTCTAAAGTATGAGACACCAATGTTTCCGGAGTTTAGGACACATGCTTGTTCAATAACTGTTTTATTTCCTATTTGGGTTTGTGTATAGCCTTTATTTTTTTTTACAGCTTTTACAGTTTTTTCCAAAGCATTGTTAGATGCAGTGTTTTTTGCAAGGATTTGATTTCAAAAACAGTATCATAGCTATTAAACTATTAAGATTACTAGATTATATAATGACATATCAATGTCTAATTTGTAGCGCAATGGGGAAAAGTTAAATGAAAATACATGCATTCATTGTATATTTACCACAACGGGCAATACCTGAATTGTAGTAAATTTAAAATAACAAATATGATGAGGTATTTAAGAAATAATGGATAAATACACTGTAAAAAAGAAGTGTAATTCTAACTGTAAAATTGTTTTAAAACGCTACTGAAAAAAAAACTGTTAATAGGTTAAAAGTAAGTTCCCGTACTATATACAGGGACAAACTGTAAAAGATCTAACCAGCCATTTCATGTAATTTTACAGTAAAATGCTGTTAATTGTACCGTTTTTAGAAGTAATAAATAATAAATCAATGTATAATTTTCAGTCAAAAACTGTAAACTGATATTCCCAGAATTCCCTGCGTGACACTCCACATTTGAAAGTATTTTGTTTAAATAATCATGTTTTTTAATAGTTTTTGTTATCAGTTATGTACATTTTCATTTGCATTATTATGGTGGTTTTCAGTATGTTAAAGGTACAAAACAGATTTTAATAGCAGTGTGCGTTGTTGAATTTACTGGTTTACATTCAAATTTTCTTGTTTTGTAAATTACAGTTTTATACTTTAAAATTTACGGTTTTTGGCCGTAAATGTGTTTACAGTTTTTCAGCTGTGGTTGCCAGAATAATTTTGTAAAAAATACAGATTTTTTTTTACAGTGTACCACAATGAATACACTAAACTAGTTATTGCAGAGGGAGGTGTGTTGTGTGCCAGACATTATTACACAATATTTCAGTTTTTGAATGTCCGAATCTTTTTGCATTGTAACACAATCTAGATTAAAACTTTGTTGGTGGTTTTAGAAAGCTCGGCCAGAAAGTTTAAATTCGTTTTAAAAGCTTGACGATGTTAAGTAGTTGTAAGTGAAGGTTTTAAATCCGTGAATTCAAGTCAAGTCACATTCATGTGTATGTAGCGCTTTATTCAATACAGATGGTTTCAAAGCAGCATCACAGTAATAAACAGACAAATGTTCAACATTAAGACAACAAGTGTTTGGAAACATTGACTGGTTGTTAGATGTTAGTGCAACATGTTTATAGTTAATGATCTGACAGATAAAATACCCCAAAGACAAGGTATTAAATAAGATATGCATCTCTTTACTTGTTGTGCTGACATTATGTCTGTTGTGTTGAATGTATTCCTTGTGAAAAATAATAATTGGGGTTACACTTTATTTTAAGGTGTTCTTGTTACACACGTTGCATGTACTTACTAACTAATGCACTTACACCAGATTAATTGTTACGTACAATGTACCTATTATGTTCATGCTGTAGTTCAAAACACTTTTGCTGCTATAGAGTTGGGATACGGTTAGGGTTAGCGATGTGTTTGGTGGTGTGGTTTGGTGTAAGTGTATTTTTTTAAATATTGGTACAATGTAAAAACATGTATGTACATATTAAGTCTCTATTGTAGTATAGTATGTATCTATTGATTAATTTCAATGTTACATAGTAAAGTGAAATATTTTTTAAATCAGTACTTATTGCGGAAATAATACACTTTAAAAGAATACACAGTTACACTTTATTTTAAGGTGTCATTGTTACAGTGTAATTATACATTTAAATACTGAGTCATAATAATTAACTACATGTTCTTACTATATGGTTAGGATTACTTCCATGTAATTATGCATAATTAATAGTAATTATAATAGTAAGTACATGTAACGTGTAAAAGGGACACCTTAAAATAAAGTGTTACTGAATACGCTTATAGGTGTGACTATACTGAATGTTTATTGAAAACTTATGTTTAAGTGCTTCTTTGTATATAATTTAATAATTACTTCTGTTGTCTTTTGAAATAAGGCTAAAAGTCTACTACCAAATGTGAAAAATACACTCTAAAAAATGCTGGGTTAAATATAACCCAGCGCTGGGTTAAAAAGGGACAAATCCAGCTATTGGGTTGTTTTGACGCAGCTATTGGGTTGTTTTGACCCAGCTATTGGGTTGTTTTGACCCAGCGGTTGGGTTGTTTTGACCCA
>NW_015640057.1:743958-749519 GCF_001515625.1 Sinocyclocheilus rhinocerous
TGTTTTGACCCAGCTATTGGGTTGTTTTGACCCAGCGGTTGGGTTGTTTTGAACCCAGCATTTTTTAGAGTGTATACTATACTTTAATAGCATTTCTATTGAAAAAGTATGGTATGTATTTAAATATATTTGAAGAGTTTGTTTGCAAAAACAGATGACTCAGATAACTTTTTTTTTATTGTTATCATGTTTTTATTGTGTATTATTGTGTTAGTTAGCTGTATCTTTTTTTGTTATTTTTTTAACCTAATCAAAATAACCCAGGTGCGGTTTGATTGAGATGAACTGGAATGCACAATGAAAAAACATGATTTTTGAAAATGGTTAAAAAATGGAGTATTCTGTTTTTGCAAATGAACATCTGTAGTTACACATTTGTGATGAAGACGATTCAATTTAGTAGACAAACTAATGCTAAATGTAAGTGTAAAAGGGACACCTTAAAATAAAGTGTTACTGAATACGCTTATAGGTGTGACTATACTGAATGTTTATTGAAAACTTATGTTTAAGTGCTTCTTTGTATATAATTTAATAATTACTTCTGTTGTCTTTTGAAATAAGGCTAAAAGTCTACTACCAAATGTGAAAAATACACTCTAAAAAATGCTGGGTTAAATATAACCCAGCGCTGGGGTTAAAAAATGGAGTATTCTGTTTTTGCAAATGAACATCTGTAGTTACACATTTGTGATGAAGACGATTCAATTTAGTAGACAAACTAATGCTAAATGTAATGTTACATGCTTTACATGTCATTTATACTAAACAAGTGTACTTTTTTAAAGCACAAAAAGATCATTACAGCAATGATTCATAATGTACTTTAAAACTTAAAATCTGAAATTTGTACAAAGTGCACTTTTTAAAAGTCTACTTAAGTGTGTTAAGAAACACAGACTGATATTTCACTAATATCATCTGCAAGTACCATTTTTTAATAATATACTTTTAAGATTTGAAGTACACTACAAGTGCACATTCAGTACAATTAAGCGCGCACAAGGGATCCTTCAGTGCTTTGTTTTCTCCTGCAGATTTGCAGCGGATGACGGCAGGTTTCATCGGTATGGCTGTGGCCATCATTCTGTTTGGCTGGATCGTTGGTGTGCTGGGCTGCTGGAAACACAATGAGCTGATGCAGTATGTAGCTGGACTGCTCTTCCTGATGGGAGGTGAGACGCACTACAAACGACCACTAGATGGCAACTTATTACTGAGACAAGAAAAAAACAACAACACATTGCTTTGAAAAAGCTTTGCTGTGCACAGTATGCAGTGTTTCTGTATCTGTATCCACAATGCTTATCTCGACTTTCCGTTTCCTTCTTCTAGAATCTTTTCTTTGAGTTCTTATTGTGTTGTTATGAACTCACTGTGTTGTTTTGTTTGATCATCGCACTTCGCAGGCACCTGCTGCATCATTTCCTTGTGCACATGTGTGGCTGGCATTAACTTCGAGCTCTCGCGGTATCCGCGCTACCTGTACGGCCTGCCGGAGGACATCAGTCACGGGTACGGCTGGTCCATGTTCAGCGCGTGGGGCGGTCTGGGTCTGACGCTGCTGGCTGGGTTTCTGTGCACTCTGGCGCCCTCTCTGCACAGTCCCCAGATCAGCAGCGGCACACACAAACCGCGACAGGAGAACGGCATGGTGTGACGCTCGCACACTCCACACACCATACGCATAGATCCAAGGTCCTTACAAGCCAGAGAGAAATGTCAAATAAACAGTCACACACACTACAGACACTGTGCAGATAGGCCTACTCTACTATAATACGATGGTGAGAATAAATCATGATCTAGAGTGCAGCTGAGCTAAACATGCTGGAGCTGAGAGAAAACATGCGCTGCAAAACATTGTCAATCAGCATGATTGTCTTATTTTCCAGAAAAGCAAAGAACTATATATTATATCCCTTGTGAAAAAGAAGTGCACTTAAAACAAGTGTACTTGCAGATAATGATGACATGAATAAAAAAAAGACCACTTAAGTGTGTTAAACTAAAAAGTGCACTTTCTAGTAATGTCACTTTAAAGGCTTTACTTTAAAGTTAATTTGAAATTGTTTTAATAGTCTTTTGTCATGATTTAAAGAAGCACACTTATTTTTGTTGTGTTGACTAACATAAAACACATGTAAAGTACTTTTGATAATACACTGAAAATGAATCGATTTTAAATTGACTAAATTGCAACTTGTGTAATAACAAATATATTTCAATACATGCCGTACAAGTTTCAACAGAAATGACATTAGAGTATATTTTAGTTTATCATAAATGCTTGACAGTACATTCGACAGTACACTTTAACCAAAGAGAATAAATAATATAAAGTAATTATGAAATTACATATAAATATATACTTAAGACCTATAAGTGGGTCAGATGTACTGCACTGAATATAGATTTAAAGTATAATGCATTTTCTTTGAATTATAATCATCATGCAAATAAGTGTTCGAAGACATTGCATTCTGTTTGCATTCGAGTATATTCTATATTATTTCCATAAAAAGTACTCTTTTTAAAAGTGTGCTAAACTGTACTTTCTTTTCACAAAGAATAGCTCCTCCCTATGTGACAGCTAGCCCCGGTGTCCCCTATTCTCGAAAATTTACACTAAATATATAGTGAACTCATATTGGTTTAAGGATATTTCAATATTTTTACTAGAAAACAAAACAAAGATGCTGATTAGACAAAACAGACAGACAGACAGACAGACAGACAGACATCTTCTCTGGTTCTTAGCTGATATTTTACTGAAGATTTGCGTCTCTTATGGTGCTCTCTTTCTGTCTTTATCTTTGCCCGTCATTATGTTCGTATCTTTTTCTGTCTTAATGATTGACCGTTTTTTTGGTTTTCCCGTTTGTTTCTGTCCTCCTTTCTCCCGTTTATGTCTCTCAATGGATTTAATATGGAAATGTCTCAGAGAATGACAGATTAATCTTTTTCATTCAATAAACTGTTCTGTGTTTTGGCTTTGCCTGCTACGTAGAAACGAGAAAAAACAGATCAAGGCACAACTAAATAAATATCATTGTCTTCAGTGACAGATTAATCTTTTTCATTCAATAAACTGTTCTGTGTTTTGGCTTTGCCTGCTATACGTAGAAACGAGAAAAAACAGATCAAGGCACAACTAAATAAATATCATTGTCTTCAGTGTCTTCCTATATATGTTTTCTTTCTTTTGTTAGTTTTTACAATAAAACTGAAAATGTCAAACAGCACAAGCAAAGTAAATCTGAAGGCGATATGTGAAAATGAACAATGTTGGTGCACAACCTCATTATCAAGGAGACTTCTGAATAGCAGTGTTATGAGAAATTAGACAGGACATGGTTTGTTTTGAAATTACGATATGATTTATGAACTTTTTTTTCTAATAAAATGATCCTGATTCATCATTTGTGATTCAATTTTTTGTTTCTGAATTTCTGAAACACTGTTCAGTCATATTGGCAGTGAGGTTTGAGTGTTATGCTGGTGGGTATTTTTATTCCTGCAGATTTTTGGCTGGGCTCATAAAACACCAAAAACAATTTAATGAGACCACAAATGGAATCTTAGTTATTTCTGTCTGTGGTTGTAAGTTTCTACAGCCTTTAGACCTTTAAGGATTGTTTGTACTGAAATTTCATGCTCCAATTAAATGTTCCTAAACCAGGTAAAAATTTTCAAGAGGACCAGACATAAATATTCGGTAAAGAGCTGGACACATACACACACACACACACACACACACACACACACACACTCACACGCACACACACACATGCTGCTGCTGCTGCAAATCAAATACAGGAACTTGCTACTGCCAATACATACGCCGATAAGCTGAAAAGCTGTGAGTATTTCAGACATACTGCTGCTGCACAAGTAGCATATATAATAACCCATAGCAGATCTATACAGGTGGAGCTGGGGAGGTGGAGGGTTTCAGAGGAATTCTGAAAGCGCGCTGCGAAATGCTCTAGTAAATGCTAACCAGCCAAGTAAACGTAAAGCAGCACGCTCAGTGGCTGCATATGCAACATTAACCAATCAGCTTGTGCGAACTAGTTTATCGCTGTGAATATCTTCAGTGTGTGTTAAAGGGACAGTTCAGGCAAAAATTAAAATCACCCTATGATTTACTCACCCTCAAGGCATCCTAGGTGTATATGACTTTCTTCTTTCAGACGAATTCAATCTGAGTTATATTAAAAAAAAAAAAATATCCTGGCTCTTCCAAGCTTTATAATGGCAGTGAATGGCTGTTGATATACACTAGTCCAATAGAAGTCCAATAAAGTGCATAAATCTATAATAAAATGTGCTCCACATGGCTCCGGGGAGTTAATAAAGGCCTTCTGAAGTAAATTGATTATTGGATGATATTTTCTGCGTATGTCAATATATGATTTAAAGAAGATTTTATGATCACTGTCAGTTTCGGCACATATAAAACTATAACATGTTCATTACTTTATTGCTCTGAATGTAGTTATTAGAAAATCAGACTATATTTAGATAGTGTGTTCTCTAGTGTAGTTATTTACCTGTAGTTGTTTTTGGCAAATCTGCTTCTTCCACACAGAAATTCATGTTCAGTGAAGCTCCTCCCACAACAATCACACCTTCAACAGTTCAGCAATAAATGCTGGAATATCTCCATCAGTTCTTCATTAATGAAGCTGTCGGATAAGTTTGTTTTACACTTTGAGTAAATTACTTTAAGTTTAATTTCAATGTTAGAAAGTGTTCAAATGCTAATACTTTTGTTCTAATATAAACAATTGTGTATTTGTGTAGGACTGTTAAATAAAGTCATTTTCAGAATTTAATTTTCTCATGACTTATTTATTAACATGATTTGGGCAAGAGTAGGCTGGGTATGGCTCAGTTTTGGGGTTTCTGGTTAAAGGCTGGTGTTGATGTTGTTTGCTTATGGCTGAGAATCTGTACCAATACAAAAACCTGTTCTGGCACACTTCAGGGCCAGTTATAAGTTATTAACTGCTGAGACTTGGCCCAGTTATGGTCCATGTGTGGCCCCTGTCTTTAATTCAGATTAGGGCCACTCTAGGGCCGTTTTTTTCATTATTATTATTATTATTATTTATCTATTTTTTTTATTTTTTATTAGGCTACATCTTATCATTGTCACGTTTTTTATTGATCTTATTTTCTATATTTACATGCTGCAACGTTGTGTGATTTTCAATGAAATATTTGACTATTAATTCGCTTTTTCTCCTCTAATCCTCACTCACGAAGACTGTTGATGCTGATCAAATACCATGTGAGGCTATAATTGTAATTCCTTTTCGTTTATTTGTGCAGATCGGCTTTTTGTAAAGGAAAAAAAAAAAATCAGCGCACCTTATAGACGCAGTAATAAGTACATTTCCCCGGTATTATTTCCCTCCTCTCGCCGCTTCGCGCTCCAGTCCAGCGGGTGGCGCTAAGACACATACGTTTGTTTGCCAAAACACCATTAAACCTCAGAGGAAGATTAGTTTGACCGCGCTCTCTGTTGTCGTTATGCTGTTTTAATACAAACG
>NW_015640057.1:749529-753649 GCF_001515625.1 Sinocyclocheilus rhinocerous
AGAATAAAACACGAGGAACCAGAACCCTGGAGAATAAAACACGAGGAACCAGAACCTTGCAGAATAAAACACGAGGAACAAGGAGGTTGGTCTTTATTCTTCAATCGTCTTTAATGACTGTTTGTGCTACATTAGGCTTACAAAGCGTTAACCCTCTAGGGTCTGAGGATGTTTTGGGGCCCTGGAGTAGTTTTGACATGCCCTGACATTTGTGTTTTTTTCAGTGTCTTAAAAACATATTAATGGTTTAAGTCACTGTAATCAGCACAAACTGTGTTACAATAATACATGAACAGCGTGAATGTAGCCTACATGTTACGTTTATACATGGTTAGTGAAAAACTAAAATTTTTAAGTCACTGAAATAAGGCCGTAAAACTAGGGATGTAACGATTAACTCAACTCACGATTCGATTCACAATTTTGATTTCACGATTCGATTCGATTCACAATTTTTTTTTTTTATTTTTTCTCTGCCAGCAGGTGGCGCTTAAAGCGTTTCCTTGGTTTCCGCTGTAAACAAAGCAGCGCTGCACTTATGAACTTTAATATGCATTATACAGAGGCAAGATGAAAAGAAAAAATACCATCTAAACTTTTCTAAAGACAGTAAGTTCCCCTCAGACATGCATTCATATAAACTCCTACACCTAACTGAATCACGATGTGTTTAGCATCTCAACCGATTTGAATCGTCACATATTTTAATCGATTTTCAACCGGCTCACGGTTAATCGTTACATCCCTACGTAAAACACATACAGAACATTTGTTCACAAGACTTTTGAGAACTGGATGTGGTAGACTAGAGTTTTTGCTACAAAATGGTGTGAATATCATCCTGCTCACTCATTTACAGAAAACAATATGATGTTATGATAAATGTTATTTTGAAGAATGTGTGTAACCAAACAGTTGAACCAGGGGTCTAAATTTCGTCTAACAGTTGGGGGGACAATAAACAAAATTTCTCAAGAGCAATTTTTCAAGAGGACACAAATAATACAGCTAAAATTGTACTTGCAACGATATGTATTCACAGAGGAAAGCCTTACTACTATTAGTGCAGCAGGGAGGCTGTGCCAAATTAGACAAATTCAAGCTGTTGTGGTCGTGCCGTGACAGCACTCGTGTCCGTTGTAGACATTACTATCAGTCACAGTGTTGCAGAGTCTGAGGTATTCCTGTGGAATTGGGCTACTTTATCACTGTTGCCGCGGGTTGTTTTTCATGTCCGCGTGTTGAAGCGACCCCAATAACGTGTATTTAAGCCCCCGGAACACGATTTTTACCAGGGAACCCCCCCCCAGACTAATCGAAAAATACATTGGCATCATCTGTATTAAAGAGAAAATAATCACTCCATCCAATGTTTAAGTGAATAAAATAACCTTGAAAGCCTTACTTACTGGAGTTCCACAACTATTGGCTTTGTTCTCTCTCACCGGACTCATGTGTGCGTAGGTGATGTAAAAGAGTAAAGCAGGCATTTGGACCAAAGTACTGTGAGGCAAGGGAGGGGAGACTCAAAATGTTTCTTAACTTAAAACGCGTTTTTGCCCCATTTGCGTTTGTGTTGTTTTACTACTTACACAATTATTTAAAGTATAAAACATTACACAGTGTGTTTTTAATCATATTTTTAGGGGGGGCAACCTTCAGATCCCTGCGATATCGTTCATTATCGCAGGCGATTCAATCTGTGATAATGAACGCGATATTGCCTAATTGTCAGTGAACTACGGCTCCGTGTAGTAAATGCCGTGCCACCTGAAAGCAGGTGATGGAGATTTACTACTAATCACAGAACAGGCTTTACTGACGAGATGCGCATGACAATCGCATGTGATTAATTGCACAGCCCTACTATATAGCGCCTTAAAAATGAAGATGCCAAAAGTGAAGTTTGTTAAGGCCCAATATCTAAAAGGGCATTAAGATATCTTTAATATTTTTGAGTTACAGGCCTGCAAACAAAAACTTGAAAAGTGCTCTTTCCCCATTTTTGAATGGTCACCACTGGTACATAATGCAACAAAGACAGCTAAAGTCAACATATTTTACTAATAGACCTACTAATCTCTGTGTAAAAGTAACTTATGGTGCTTTTCCACTGCGTGGTACGACTCGGCTTGGCACGGCTCGGCTCCGTTTGCGTTTCCACTGCAGTTTAGTATCGCTTTAGAGTGGGCGGGATTATTCACATGTCGTTATAGTTGCGCCGCCGATAACTGCCGCAACGCCTGGAAAACGTTTTCATTCCGCGCCGCCCCACCAAGCTCTCGCTGGATCCGCTCCTCTGCTATCAACGAGAGGAACATCTGTACTTCCTCAACAGACAACGAAACAGCCACTTTTTGGTTGTTAAAAAAAGGTGCGCTCGTTCAAAACAGTTGCGTTCGATCCTTCGCTCATGCTGATTTAAATCTAGCGGTTGTGTTTGTGGCGCAAGTTCAGTGACGCAGGTAGTGACGATTCTCTCCGGCCAATCCGTGATCAGCGCCCTAAATAAAATCTCACCGGAACCTCTTTTTTTTTTTCATATCAACTTCAAATTTGGAACATAACTTATTTAGACATAAGGCTTTAATTTTATACCAATTTTAGAGTAAAACCTGTTATGTAAAATATTTATTATATATAAAATAAAATAAAATGAATATAGTGCATTTTCTTTACAGTAAATTTAAACTACCATAACTTTTTTTATACTTTAATTCTTTTTAAAAATGTAACTTTTTAAATTTTAACAAACCACTTTTGCGATAATCTGCTGATTTTCTTCTTTAAAATGAGACCAACCTTATGTCTGTATTCCAAAGTGTTCATAAATTACAACAATTTAAGTTTGGGCAAAAACGTTGCATTCGAATTTTAGGTGTGCGTCAGACAGACTTATCAGTGGCGCACGAGGTGCGATGACGATGTAGCCTAGGTGTCACTGCATTATAAATTTTTTGTCAGCCTATCCAGTTGATGCCACTAGATTGCTGCTGCATTGTTCATTAAAAATATTGCGGAAAAAGAGAACATCAATGCAGAGAAGATCTCGTTTACGTCAAAACTCAAACCAAGCCATTCACACAGAACGCATATTTTGCGCATTTTCTAGAGGGACATCTATCACCGTTGCACTCGCGTCTTGCACAAAATAACTTTGAATAAATGTGCATTAGTAATATTTTGCTCGATGCGCCCTCTTGTGGCCTCAGGAGAGAAGCCAAAAGCTTTTCTTCACCCTAACTGAAATTATGCATTTTAAATTAGAATATAATTCGAATTTTAATAATATTAAGGTACAAAATTCGAATTTAGTTTTTTAGCCATTTTGATAGCCCTACTGGCTTGACACAACTTGCATATAGTGTGGCTCTTGTCCAGGGTCTTTCCCCCTTCAAATTCATAGAATTTCAGTCCATTATTTCTTTTACTGATGACCCTTCAGATCTTCTGACTCATACTAGGTTTTTTAATTCATTTGAGCCGATTACCATGCAGAGTTTAATGGATTCAGTTGTCAAACTGAAGCCTACTACGTCTGCTCTTGATATTGTTCTTACCCACTTTTTAAAACTGATTTTTGATAGTGTTGGGGCCTGGATTCTTGAAATTGTAAAGAAGAGCCTTCTTTCTGGGTTTGTTCCAGTTTATTGTAAACATGCAATGGTGAAACCTCTGTTGAAAAAGCCTAATCTGGAAACAACTGTTTTATCGCATTTTAGGCCAATCTCAAATGTACCTTTTATTGCTAACATTTTAGAGAGAGTTGTGTTATTACAGTTACAGACTTTTTTGGAAACAAATAATACTCTTGAAAAATTCTAGTCTGGATTTAGGTAAAATCATAGTACTGAGTCTGCTCTTTTAAGAGTATTAAATTACATTTTGCTTAGGCCTGTCGCGATAATTAAATAACTGTCTAATCGTGATTATTTGATCTAACCGCGGTTGTTTCAGACAACCGTGATTATTGTGCTTTTTATACTAGACAAGGGGGAGTCATACACCAAAAGAAACAGAAGAGCAACAGTTTGCTTTTCATGCACTGTATAGCCTATACAGGGCTCCAGACTCATTCTTCCCACTGGTCGCTCTTTTGCAACTAACTTTCTCAGCTGGT
>NW_015640057.1:753747-758269 GCF_001515625.1 Sinocyclocheilus rhinocerous
GCCCCAAAAACAGACAATTAATCGCAATAACCGTGACTATTTTTAGACAATTAATCGCCAGCCAAATGTCATAATCGTGACAGCCCTAATTTTGCTACTTGTTGACTCTGGGAACTCAGTAATTTTAGTGCTTTTAGATTTGAGTGCAGCATTCGATACAATTGATCATGGCATTCTTTTATCGCACCTTAAAAAGTGTGTGGGCATACAAGGAAGTGCCCTGAGCTGGTTCAGGTCTTATCTTAGTAACAGAACTTTTTCAGTAGGTATTGGTCGCACTGTTTCATCTGTAGCTCCTCTTACCTCTGGTGTTCCTCAAGGCTCTATTTTGGCTCCCAACTTGTTTTCACTGTACATGCTTCCACTAGGTTCAGGTTTTAGGAAGCATGGAGTAGGGATACAACGATTATAGATTTTGTTGGTATGATTATTGTCTGAGGAATAATCACGGTTTTACGATTATGACGATTATTATGCATTTATTCATTTCCCAACATTACTAATGTATAAAATCACATGAAAACTCTTTAGATATTAAAGTGTTATTTATTGTGACATCATTCTATTGAATGAAAGCTAAGGTTTAACCAAAATGTGGCTAATTGCTATGCGGTTTGACTTAATAAAAAAGTCGGTAAACACTGCAACACTGTGTGTGTGACTGCGTGTGTGTGCCAAGGAGGTTTGAGTGATACGAGTGCACTTGAAATACGAAGTGGAGGCGGGTCCAGATTGCAGTCCGGACTTTGAGAAGGGCTGCTATACGTTGTCACAGTCAAATTTTTATTTTTTATTTTTTTTTAATAAAATTTAAATCACAAAAAAAAAAAATTCTGTGACAAGCCATCAGAACCGAACCGAAAACCTTGGTTAAAGGTGTGTGTGACTGAGTGCAGACCTGCTAAACGTTAGAAAATATTTAACATTAAATCACATTGTGCAATTACAATTTTGACATTAGCCATCAAGTAGCTTCAGGTAATAATGTAGCTATATAGGAATATATTAAGCGCCGTAGTTTACAGAGAAGCTACGCAAACAGCTGTTATTATCGCAGAACGATTTCTTCGATTTACATTTATATTAAGTTAACATTTATTCATTTAGAAGATGCTTTTATCCAAAGCCAACCCTCTACATTGCGAGTAAATCACTCGCATATGCGACTAAATCTTACTCTGGGCGACTAAATAATGTCTAACATTAGCCACTGGCTAATAAATTCTTAGATTTTACACGCCAGTATGTGTGTGAGAGGCGTTCAACACAGATTTTCAATCGATAAACACGCTGACTGAGCGCTTGAGAGTTTCACTCTCCGTCAAACGATCTGTACTATTTGGATGCGCTCAATAGATCATGTCATGTACTCAATGGATGCACAGTATGTACTGCTGCATTCTGAATCATTTGTAAAGGTTTGACTGTGCATGATGTTTGTCCAGCTAGAAGAGCATTGCATGACAAGGGCCTGGACAAGAAGTTGTGCAACATGCTCCGTTAGGAAGGGCCTTATCTTTCTGATGTTGTGCAATGCAAACCTTCGAGCAGTTTTTGCAATGTGGTCTTTGAAAGTCAGCTGATCATCAAAGATTACACCAAGATTTCTGACCAAACTTGATTGGGTAATTGTTGATGAACCTAATTGCATGGTGAAGTCATGCTGTAGATTTGGAGTGGCAGGGAAGACAAGAAACTCAGTCTTTGCCAGGTTGAGCTGTAGGTGATGTTCTTTCATCCATGTTGAGATGTCCGCCAGGCAGCCTGAGATCCATGCAGCTACCGTTGGATCATCTGGTTGAAATGAGAGATAGAGCTGTGCGTCATCATAGCAATGGTAGGAGAAACCATGTGCCTGTATTATGGGTCCCAATGATGTAGTGTATATGGAGAAGAGGAGGGGTCCAAGAACTGATCCCTGAGGAACCCCAGTGACCAGTTGATGTGCTTTGGATACCTCCCCTCCCCAGGCCACCCTGAACCTACCAGTGAGATAGGATTCAAACCAGCGAAGAGGAATCCCTGTGATGCCCAGTGATGAGAGGGCAGACAGGAGGATCTGGTGATTGACAGTGTCAAAAGCGGCAGATAGATCAAGCAAAATAAGAACTGATGATTTGGAATCAGCTTTTGCAATCCGCAAGGCTTCAGTGACTGACAGACCCGAACTGACAAGGGGTGTGAGAGAAAGAGAAGTTGTTAGACAGAGCAGCTGGGGTTGCTGAGTCTTCTTGACGAATCCAGATTTCAGTCAAGCCCAAGATGCTGAGTGTGGATAGCAAAGAAAAAGCAAAAATTAAGTCAGCTTTGTTGACAGCTGACTGACAATTCCAGAGACCCACAGAAAAAGAAAGAGGTGCAGTAGAAGATGTACAGATAGGACGCAGGTTAGCAAGATTGCGTTGCCGTCTGCGAGTGATGTTAGAGCGTTGTTGCGAGACAACCGAAATGTATTGAAAACACATGATAGAGGTGGAAGTGAGAAAGGAGTGTGCAAAGAGAAAAAAGTGAGTTCTTAATTGCGTTGCTCTGTTTTGTTGCTCGGTTAAAGTCGCGCAGGAAAAAGTCGCAGGTCTTTACACTCTTAATTCACACTGCCTGTTTTGAGAATATATGTATAATTGTTTAATAATAATGTATTTATTTTATCCATATTGATCAAGTTAAGATGACTCAATTACAAATTCTCAAAAAAAAATATTGCCTAGTATTTACATAAATTACATATTATTTTTACATAACTCATTTAAAAAAGTAATATGAGATTCAGATATTTTGTAAAATTGAAAACAGATCTACAACACAACAGCTATGTACAGGAACAGAAGAACATCACACTTCACCAGTGGTTGTGTAGCTGATGTAGTGCGAGAGCCAGCGCAGAGCTTCACCGTATCCCTGTCTCTCCGTCACGCTGCACATAAACCGCTTCAGCTCGCCGACGGGAACCCAGCCCTGAACACAACCAAATCACTCAGGCACTGGACGAAACAGTCATTATCGTTGACCTTATTCACGTATAAGGCACCAGAAAGGAGGTGCTTCACTTACAAGAACATGTTCTTCCACCTCAGTAGGTCAAACTATATATTATATTTATTATACTATTTATTGTATTTTCAACTGTTTTATGTAATTTCTGCAGTATTTCTTCAGATCGACCTGACGAATTTAATGCACTCTTTATTTCATTTGTATCTTTGTTCTGTTGTATCTTTTGGCCCATTGCTTGTTTCTTTGTTTTTATTTTTGTTTTAATTACTCTACTTTTTACTTGCGTGAGTTGAGAAGAGCGTATACGTGGACTGAACCGCTGCTACCGTTAACTGATCTCTAGTTATTTCAGAAAGACTGAACTATAATCTTGTAGATGTGCCCAAAGACGAACACCTTATTCAGATAATGGCTTATGGTGATAAAGTAACAAATTCTATCAAATAATAGGAATAAATAGTCCTCATGTTTGCTGCTAATGTGAGCCAGAGGATCGTTACACAATAATGAGTGTGTGAAGTGAAGGAGCGTAAACACTATGAATGAAACGCCACCCTGCGTCTCTCAGAAATCAGAGCTTGACCACAGCAATATCAACTCACTTACTGAATCATACACTAATCTCTATTATTTGGTATTTCTATTTACATGTTTCAAAGCTTGTACGATACGAAACACTACATGACAATTAAACGATAACAGTAATGATCTGGATATTGACCGTTTCGTGACACAGCATGATAAACTATAACAGGTAATCATGTTGGCTGTGTGGACGCTGGAGCTGGACAGCACAGATTTCTCATACATACCATACTGATATGGATTCTTAAAACTTAAGCAATTTTGCAGTTTGTGGGTAGACTGAGTACATTTGGGACAAGTGTACAGTTGAAACACCTTATATAACTTGCACGCAAAGGAACCCTGAGCCGTGATTTTTGCTCCACACATGCGTATTAGCATTCTCTTTGATCATGGAAAATTTGAAAGGTGTGCGTCTTTCCACTCCAAAGATATTGACAAAAGTTTTTTTTTCCAAGGTAATGTTTTCATTTCACCATGTCCCTTCCACAATGAATAGCTTATTATCCTTTTATGACTGTTAAACTTCGTGTATATCATTGCAAACGTTACTCTGTGCTCTAAAAATAGACATTTTATGATATTGTGACATGCAAAGTCCAAGAAAGAGTCCAGTGGGGTACGGTGACACAGTGTATCAACTGTACCCAGACAGGTGTCCTATTGCTTCAAATGCTGTTTAGCTGTACAGTGTTATGATAATAGGTTAAAAGTCACATTTACACATGTTATGCAAATTATGTTTAAAAAATTATGTTTGTGATATTTCAACTGTCTATTATTAATGGACATATTTTCTAACATGAATGTTAAAAGGATAACATAGCATTTTGTGAAATATACAAGGTGGTAAAGTGGGTACAGTTGACACACCCTTTATATCCTATGTATGCAGTAACAGTTCCATCAGAAAATAAGATGCATATTCAGAGGCTGTGTGTGT
>NW_015640057.1:759495-775377 GCF_001515625.1 Sinocyclocheilus rhinocerous
GGTTTTCATCCAAAATATCTTAAATTGTGTTCCAAAGACGAACGAAGCTTTTACGGGTTTGAAACGACATGGGGGTAAGTGATTAATGACAAAATTTTGCATTTTGAGGTGGAGTAACCCTTCAAGCTATGCTATGGCTTCAGAGCAGAGGTAACACAATACGCATAATCTCGGATTTGGATCGGCTCTCTCTGACCGATACCCGATCCGACAAAAATGGCAGTATCGGAGCCGATACCCAATATGAATATCGGATCGGCGCATCCCTAACAGGAACAGAAGAACATCACACTTCACCAGTGGTTGTGTAGCTGATGTAGTGCGAGAGCCAGCGCAGAGCCTCACCGTATCCCCGTCTCTCCGTCACGCTGCACATAAACTGCTCCAGCGCTCTCGGCTTCAGCTCGCCGACAGGAACCCAGCCCTGAACACAACCAAATCACTCAGGCACTGGACGAAACAGTCATTATCTTTGGCCTTATTCACGTATAAGGCACCAGAAAGGAGGTGCTTCACTTACAAGAACATGTTCTTCCACCTCAGTAGGTCAAACTATATATTATATTTATTATACTGTTTATTGTATTTTCAACTGTTTTATGCCATTTCTGCAGTATTTCTTCAGACTGACCTGACAAATTTAATGCACTCTTTATTTCATTTGTATCTTTGTTCTGTTGTATTTTTTGGCCCATTGCTTGTTTCTTTGTTTTTATTTTTGTTTTAATTACTCTACTTTTTACTTACGTGAGTTGAGAAGAGCGTATACGTGGACTGAACCGCTGCTACCGTTAAAGGAAATCATATGATGCTATTTCAGTTTTACCTTTCTCTTTGGAGTTATTCAGATAATGGCTTATGGTGATAAAGTAACAAATTCTATCAAATAATAGGAATAAATAGTCCTCATGTTTGCTGCTAATGTGAGCCAGAGGATCGTTACACAATAATGAGTGTGTGAAGTGAAGGAGCGTAAACACTATGAATGAAACGCCACCCTGCGTCTCTCAGAAATCAGAGCTTGACCACAGCAATATCAACTCACTTACTGAATCATACACTAATCTCTATTATTTGGTATTTCTATTTACATGTTTCAAAGCTTGTACGATACGAAACACTACATGACAATTAAACGATAACAGTAATGATCTGGATATTGACCGTTTCGTGACACAGCATGATAAACTATAACAGGTAATCATGTTGGCTGTGTGGACGCTGGAGCTGGACAGCACAGATTTCTCATACATACCATACTGATATGGATTCTTAAAACTTAAGCAATTTTGCAGTTTGTTCATGCAACAAATAATTTTTTGTTTATCATTATTTTTAGCACTTTGTTCTTTATTACTTTTAATATGAAAAAAGTATCAGCTCAGATTTTTCAATTTTGTTACGATGAAATTCAAGTATTAAAGTGGTATTGAGACACATGATCCTTATTTTACTCATGCCCGACAGAGACGGCAGGCACTGTGTAAATGATTACGGTTTTATATTCTACATACCTTCTTTAACTGTTGAATGACGCTCATTGTAGACTTGCCACAATATCATAAAGTGACAAAAAACATAATACAATTGCTGATTTTCTTCATTCAATTATCAATATTCTCAGATGCGGAATATTTAAACTTGATATTGATGTTTGTCAATGAGCGTCAGCGTTGAATGTTCACATGAGAGTCGGTGAGACGGCATGAACGGCATCTATTCATTACTTGAAGCTGCTTGTTAGGATATTGATATAGGAACTAATTATTTTGGTATAGAATGTATTACATTTACATTTAGTCATTTAGCAGACACTTTTATCCATAGCGACTTACAAATGAGGACAATGGAAGCAATCAAAAAAAGTTATTTTAATACATTATGTTTCCAGCGATCTAGTGTTTCTTTGGTTTCCATTATAAACAAAGCAGCTGTTTACGAAGGCTACTTTAATATGCATTATATGGATGTAAGATGACAAGAAAATACCATCTAAACTCTCTGAAGACAGTCATTTCCCCTCAGAGATACATTCACATAAACCTCCAATTCAGTGTTTAGGATTTTCTTCCAATATTTTATGCATCACAAACAGTGATCTAGCTCTGCCTGCTACAGTATTTTCTCCTCTTTGTGTCCATCTTCAGCATCTCTGGCCTCTGTTAACTTCATAATATTCCCACACAAATGACATTTTGGGAAATTATTGCAATGCAGTTTGTGCAAACCAGAAACGGAGATCAGCCGAAATACAACAAAAATCTGGTTCCCTTTCAAGGGAACTTCGAACTGCGTCATCTAGGGGTCGCTATGTGGGAACACCTTCAGTGTGACCGGTGTCTGAAGCATATATCTAAAAATGACAATAACATTGGCCGGCGACAGCCTATGACGTCATTACCCTGGGTGATCACAGTATAAAAGGACGCCAGGAGAACACGTCATCCTCTTCTTCGTCTTCACTGACCGTTTGTTTATGTTAGCGTTAAGCTAAACACGACTAGAGTGCATGTTTGCTAAGCAGGCCGCCACTGCCATTGGCAGATCCAAAAAATGGCAGCCATGGTGGTTACGGAGAGACATCTGTGGGTGAGTCTGGTGGATATCGGGTCGAAAGAGAAGAGCTTTCTTCTTGATGCGTCGGTTTTCCCTTCTAAGCTTTTCGGCACTTCCGTCAAGACGGTGGTCGTGAGGTTTAAGGAGGCCAAGACGTGCTCGGCTGCTGAATTTGATGCTAGCCTTTCTCTGCAGCGCTACTCGACCTGTTCTGTTTTTCTGACTTTAGGTTTGACCCACCTACTAAGTCAGGACCGCCTGCTGTTGACCGATTTCAGTGATGGTTTCACTCATCGGTTCTGGATCCAGGTTGGTGATAGCCCTCACCTTCGGCTTGGACATGCAGCCTGGGCTTCTGAGGAAGTCTCCCAGCTCGAACTACTAATTTCTCACCCTGAGAGGTCTCCCGAGATTTCAATCGTTCCTTAACCTTCATGCACGTTCTCTGAGCTAGAGCTCCTCTCGCTGACGCGTTGAGGAGCTCAATGCTCCATAGACGGTCGGGCCCGTGGGTCCTCACTGTCACACTGCCCTTATGGTTGAACCAATAATCACCCCCCTTTGGAGTGGGCTGGAGTACACTGCGTTCCCTGAGGTAAGAGGGATTTAGCGCCATTTCCATCTATGCACTGCTCTTTCAGAGTGCCACGAGGGCCCCTTAGAATGGTACCTTTAAAATCCATGATATGGTAAGTGCGCACGCGAAGTCCCTGTGCACTTTCTAAAATCGATAATGTCAATGACAGCCGTCTAACGTCCCAGGGGCAACTCCCTTAAAGCTTTGCTAGAGTTGGTACTTAGAGTTCGCCTGTGGTTTGGCATGCACTCCCCTCAGCATGGTGGCGTGGGAGGACGCAGTTCGAAGTTCCCTTGAAAGGGAACGTCTCAGGTTACGTATGTAACCTTGGTTCCCTGAGTAGGGAACGAGACACTGCGTCCTCTAATTTCACTACCATGCTTCAGACGCAAGCTTCAGACGAAGAAGCGGATTACGTATTCTCCTGGCGCCCTTTTATACTGTGATCGCGCAGGGTAATGACGTCATAGGCTGTCGCCGGCCAATGTTATTGTCGTTTTTAGATATATGCTTCAGACACCGGTCACACTGAAGGTGTTCCCCCATAGCGACCCCTAGAGGACGCAGTGTCTCGTTCCCTACTCCGGGAACCATGGTTACATACGTAACCTGAGACGTTCCTAAATATATTGTCATTTTTGCCAGCACTAGTATATGTGTTCATTGTCCGACAGCCTTTGGCCGATGATCCTTGTGCTGCGTTTATTTCGGAGCACACAGTTATCATCGTTTCTGACTCTTCAGAAGCTGTCATACCAGTAACGACAGTCTCAAGTCTTTATGTCACCAAAGCGCAGAGGTGGAAAGAGTACAAAAATATTCTACTCAAGTAAAAGTACCATTACATTAATTAAATTTTACTTAAGTACAAGTAAAAGTACCAGTATAAAAATCTACTCAAGTAAAAGTAAAAAAGTAGCTTGTTTAAAATTTACTCAGAGTAAAAATTACTTAGTTGCATTTTAACAGTGGGAGGGAGGCAAAAATGGGATAGGTCAAGGGTGTCAAACTCAGTTCCTGGAGGGCCACAGCCCTGCACAGTTTAGAGATTTAGTTTAGATAACCCTAATTAAACACATCTGATCCAGCTTATCTAATCATTTAGGCTTATTTGAAAACTACACGGTATGTGTGTTTAGAGCAGGGCAGGAACAGAATTTGACACCCCTGGGATAGGCCTATAAATCTCAAACCAGTTTTTTTTTTAAATTATTATTAAAGCAATCAGTTATTTAGAATAATAAGACATTTGGGCTGTTACCAGGCAAATTAAACCAGTATCATCAAAATTAATCTATTCAGTGCAGAGGAAAGTGGCATTTAGATGTATTTATACACTGTTTAATGCAGGACATGAATGTTTTTAACCTGCAGTTACAAAAGCAGAAATAATGTTTTGATATATAAGACATAAAATGTTGAATACATTCACATTCATAAATTCATGAAAAAAAAAAAAAAATCAAAAGATCCTTTAAATGTGAAATTAAAACCGCCAGTAGGTGGCAGCAAGTCACTGTTAATAAGTGAGTCATTGCGATTGAACAGAATCATTTAAACGGTTGATTCATTCATGAACGAAGCACTGTCATTACTCAGAGACACAAAACTGCTATGGTGGCTGTGTTTGGAATAATTTTTGTTGTTGAAATAGAGCAAAAACAGGCAATATGATGTCTAAAACTCAAGCCTCTTAATTAACTTCTTGTTTATTGAACTGTTGAAAAAAAATCTATATGTCTTGCTGTAATGTAATGTAATGTAATGCTGATTTTTGGAGGAAAAAACGGCACTCTTCGTGTGATATTGATTTACTATATTAAATGATATAAATATATACATTTTCTGCCCCTATATCTTCAATTGTGTGATCATTCTAAATGCATTTTAACAGACTGAATCATGCAGTGAAAGAACACACTCTAAACGCATGCGCACTAGTCTAATCTACTAGACTTCACGGCACTCTGTAGGAGTGTTTTGTTTGGTTTTTGGCAAAATACTGATAATGTCAAATCGCACATCGTTAAAACAACAATTACATTTCCTTCGAGTTCTACTCAGACTGTATCTACTTCAGCAGAATACAATGGGGTTTCGTTTTCAGCTGGGTCTGCACCATAACGCCTGTCTTGTACAAAAGCTACTCAATTACAGTAACGCGAGTAAATGTAAGTCGTTACTTTCCACCTCTGCCAAAGCGTGATGGGTTTGAGACTACAGACTGATTCACGGGAAGTTGGTAGGGCTGGGTTAAAAATATTGATTTCTCATTTTTAATCAAGGCTAGGGGTGTAATGTTACACGAATGCCATGGTTCGGTTTGGTTCATGGTTTTGGAGTCACAGTTCGTTTAGATTCGGTTCTATTTTGTATCGTATCGGCGTTTCGTCCAGACGGATCCGGCATTTTGGAGCCTGAAACTGCTATATTTTGAAATTGGGTCCCAGAGTGGATAAATCTGAAAACGACACCTTCGCGTTTTCGTGTGTACAGCCAATCCGTATATTTAGTGACACTATGTCATCAGCCCACGTCTCGACCCGAGTCAGACACCGCTACGTCACGTAACAGCAACAACTACAACAATGGCGGACTGCATGCTTGTGTTCGTGCTGCAGAAGCTACTGAGCCTATTAGCTTTACTAACTTTACTAGCTTTACTTGTTTTAGTTGTGTTGGGTTTGTATACAGCATGCAAGGTTTATGAACATGCTCCAAGTCTTCAAAACGTGTTACAAGGTAAAAAAGATCAGATAGGGAATGCTTTGGCTTCATGTGGACGAGCCCTTAATGTAGTCTATTAATCAACATTAATCATTATCGCATCAGGAGCAACCAACAATAATGATTTTCTCATAATACTGCAGAACTATTCTGTGATAAATCAGGGTCACATTATGGATTAATGTGATGATTAAACTTTAAAAGGCTATGATTTCATTGAATAAACATTACAAAGTCAAAACATGGCGCAGGGTGTTTTGACATGAATGTTTTTCTGAAGGGAACCGACAGCCCTCAGAAAAGTTTCAATGGCATTTTCATTTGACTTTGGAAAAGGTGTAATAACCCTGATTAACTCAATATTACAGGTTTTTAAACTAAAGTACCTTTTAAATACCTTGTTAGCTAACGGTTTCTTCTTGTTGTATTGTGTTAGTTTAGCCAAAGCATCTTCTGAAGTCTACAGTGAAGTTTAAATATTCATGCATGTGTATAACTACAGCAGTGTAGAGTGTTCACGAACATTCCAATATGGCGGATGGCTTGTGATGCGAATTCTGATGAACCATGAATCTTCATTAATAATGTTGACAGTTATAAAGCTTCAAGCAGATTTAGATTTACTTTACTGAAAATAAACCATTCTTGCTTTTATTTCAGAGATGATTGAAAAAAACAAGGAGAATGAAGAATTGAGTGAAGTTGGAGAATACTGTCATGTAGCTTTGCAACTGATCGTTATTTGCTTTTCTTGTATGAAGGGATGGGTATCTAAACCTGGTATTAAACAAGTCTGGGGATAAAATCTGATGTGTCTTGAGGACTTTATGGCTGCTGCATGCGTGTGTCTGTTAAGTCCACATGACCGTAGTAATACATTATTATAAGTTTACACCACTGATCTATAACAAAACTGGATTGCTGATGATGTTATAGAAGTGAAGCCACTACGCCGTCATATTGCTATTCCCTAGTGCTACCATATATTCTGTTGAATTAAAAGTAAATCGTACGATTTTTATGAGAAAACCATCTAATGAGTCAGCTATTTTATATCTGAAGAATCCCTGTACGTTCTTACAACACAAACGTGCTTCATGTAAAGGGTTTTATTAAGATTTGTTTAAAGGGGTCATATGATGCGATTTCAATTTTTCCTTTCTCTTTGGAGTGTTACAAGCTCTTGGTGCATAAAGAAGATCTGTAAAGTTGCAAAGACTCAAGTCTCAAATCCAAAGAGATATTCTTTATAAAAGTTAAGAGTCATCCACGCCTTCCTAAAACGGCTCGTTCGAACACGCCCCCACATGTCTACGTCACCCAGACCGGGGTCACCACATATGGTTGCCGCAAGCCCGCCGGACGCGCCATTCTCAAGCCTGCCCGCCTCTGCTCACTCAAGCCCGTCGTGTGTTTTGTTGTGAAAGCGAAACTACTTTGTTTGGTCTTCCAAAAGAGGACATGACTAGAAATCAGTGGTTAAGTTGTATTTACAACACTGTTCCAGAACAGTTCAACCCAAATATTCAGATGTGTGCAGCACATGTTATGGAGGACTGTTTCCTGATCCTGGAAGAGTAGGTCTCTCATTGGCTGTAGGTCATCGCCGATGTGTTTTTCAGTCAGAACTCATTTCACACAGCGTGATTGTGAATCGCCGACAGCTCCAGATATTTAGCATGCCAAATATTTCACGGGCGTTGGCGTGGGCATCGACGATTCCGTCAGATCGCGTTTTTGATAATTCACACTGCGTGATTGTCACTCGCGTGAACGAGCACTGATTTGCCTCCGATTTCGGGCATTTGTCGGCGATTTCGCAAAACCTGTCGGCGAGTGAAAAATCGGGCTAAAATCGTGCAGTGTGAACTCGGCATAAACCGCATAAACACATTTCATTACACCAAATACACAAAATAATGTTCTTTTTAGCAACATCATATGACGCCTTTAATATTGGGAATTTCACCTGCTTATTAAAAAAAATGAAGTATCATATTCATTACAGTAGCAAACATCAGATGAACGTCAGATTGCACTGTATTTTATGTATGTTCATTTTTATTCTTAACAGTTTTAATTAATTTTAAATCGATTTTTGAATCATTTTATAATTTAAAAAAATTCCTTGTTTTTATCATTGTGATTATTTTAATTCCTTTTATATGTAAAGCACGTTGAATTACCATTGTTTATGAAATGTGCTATATAAATAAACTTTGCCTTTGCCTTACATTAATAATTAATTCAACATATATGCATAACATTTCACTCCTATGGAAACTGTAATGCTAGTAAAATGCCATAGAATTTGCACGTCTGAAACAGATGCTCAATCAGAACATAAAGAAATACACACATCGTAACATCATTCAGTGAAATAACGCTGACAACATACGGTACAGACTTAAAGACAAGAAGCTTTATTTCCAAGATGCTGCATGGTAAGCTTTAAATTTTAATAATAAACTTTGCCTTTGCCTTACATTAATAATTAATTCAACATATATGCATAACATTTCACTCCTATGGAAACTGTAATGCTAGTAAAATGCCATAGAATTTGCACGTCTGAAACAGATGCTCAATCAGAACATAAAGAAATACACACATCGTAACATCATTCAGTGAAATAACGCTGACAACATACGGTACAGACTTAAAGACAAGAAGCTTTATTTCCAAGATGATGCATGGTAAGCTTTGAATTTCAATACAATATAGAGCAACATAGTAACAGAGGCTTGTATTGTAAAATTAGTTGTATATTCTAATAAATTTCTGATACTAATACCAGCTATATGTTCATGTTTAATATTTCCTGCATAAAGTTGTTTTGTTTTGATGAGAAATAAACCCAAAAGCTGTTTGTGGTGTACCATTTATCAGTGTCTGCAAATCTACACGATCACTTTAAACTGACAGACAGTGATTAACCTCATTCTTTTGTCTCTATACATAAAGAAACATTTGCATAGATGGGCGAACATAATCACCTGATTTTGTAAATGTGGCCAATTACATTTGCATTAAGCACTCAGTTTGCGCTTGTCTATAATTTAAATTAATAGCTTACATTTACAAAATGAGCCTACAATAGCTGAAATAAGCCTTTTTAATGAAAGTAAAGTCCATATTTAATACAATTTCTGTGAAAATGCATAATAGCACATAGTGTTTGCTGTGTTTTTATCAGTTGACATTTGATACATTTGGCCTTGAAAAGAGGTAAAACCATATACCTAAATGATAAACTGAAGCAGGATCCTTATGATAATCTGTTAATTTGTTTATCCAATCATTTCTGAGAGTCTTTGATCTAAAATCAGTGAATAGGCATAACAAGTAGAGCATATAAACTGTATCTGACCAATAAACTGTGAAAAAGAAGATGTGAATCAAATCACTGTGTCTCGTTCTTTTTGTACTGGAAGAATTTTCATGAGTTAAAAAAAATTAAATATCACAAATATATTTGTAAACATGTTTATTTAATATCAAATGTGATCTATTCAATGATCATCTGGAATTTCACAACCAAACATGTCTGTTGCAGCGACAATTGCAGAGTTAGCTGAGGTTAAACACATTTTATTAATGGCTTTAAAACATTTTCGGAGGAGTTTTTCGGGAAAATCTCTTTAAATCTTCTGTCAGTGTCTGAAGATGACAGACCGAAGGCTCGGAGAGCTCATTGTCTGATTGTAGCTTCAGCAGCTAGACTGTTACTGACTGCACACATAAAGAGGACACAGGAGAGTCTGCGAGGCTGATACGACATTCAGCTGCAGATATAAATACAGAGTTCTGGCATGAAACTCTAGATGGCGCAGTCCGATAGGTCTAACTCAATCTGACCTAATGACATCATCACATGGCACAGCTGATTGGTTCTCTCCTGTATCGGTAGCCAATGAGCTCGCTGCTCAACATTCAAATATATGACTATTGCTTGCCGTAGCAGTTGCAGCTTGCTTCAGAAACCCTCCACCTTCCCCAGCTCCACCTGTATAGATCTGCTACGAGGTGATTCATGTATGCTATATGGGGGTTATTTCATGTATGTTATATTTGCAGCAGCAGTATTTCTTACATGCTCACAGCAGCATGTTGTGGATGTATTGGCAGTAGCAAGTCTCGGTACTTGCTCTGCCGCAGCAGCAGCGTAGCAGATCTATTCCGCCAAGACCAAATACATTAACATTGTCATGTACATTACCATGCCAATCCCTCCGAGAGTTGTCATGACAGAACTGCAGTTACTTCTATTATTTTAATCAGTTTTATTATATTTTCTTTGCAGGTAAAAACATAAGCAGCAGTCGTCAGTTCTCAGTGGATAACAGTCTGGGTTTGTCTGATGGTCTTCTGCTCGACAGTGGAGACGGCTGTGATTTCAGCATTAATGTACGAGATCTCAGTGAAGAGGCAGAATTGGTGTTTTGTGTTCAGCGTTTGATCCTCATGATTCCTCCAGAACTAAACATAAGAAACGAGTCCAGAAAGCTCAGTGTGGATGTCAGACAGATGTATTGTCCTCACGTCTCTGCTTTTCTCAGCTCACTTTCTGAAGACACTGAACTGAACTGAACTGTGTGAATCAGGATTCTGCTGACTGACTGTATATTAGTGTTAGACACAGTATCTGAACTGTTTCTGCTCAGGTGTTTCTACACACGCCAGATTGAGGTTTCCATCACATCGGCTCAATGTCTCCATCAGCTGGTGTTTATCTTTGGACTGAAGAAGCTTATGGAGGATGATCACTTTGCTCATTCCTGAAGACAACACCTTCCAGACGCAGGTATGGATGTAGGAGTATGGTACGCACAGGTGAGCTTGTTCTGCAGGAGAACGTCCTTAAGTTTCTCTCCTGAACGCTGAGTTTCTCATAAGATCTCCAGTGTGGAGCAGCATCTCTTTCACATGATGGACGCTCTGCTGCGGTGCTCAGACCTGATGATGAAGGATGAAGCTTTACTTCTTGAACATCTGGAGAGATGATGATCCGAGACAGAGGTGATGCAATCTGCTTCCTCGTTATCCCAGTGCATGAACTTCACTGATCTTCTCAGAGGTTTTCAGTTCAACACTCTGCTCTGCTCTAAGGTCAGGAATCAAATGGATGACTTGAGTCATGAGTATCAACCCAGAATCGGCACTGGAGATGAGTATAGTGTATTTATCAATGTCTCCACCTTCAAATCCCCGATCCATGGCCAAAATAACAGAATGCAAAGCTTCTCCACTCCTGCACACACTAGTGCTCTTAACAGAGAGCAGAAGCTGCAGTGGAAAGCCCAGGTTTTTCTCAGTGATCAGAAATGCTCTAACAGTGGCGTTTCTTGTCATTCTTTTCCTGTCAGAACAGCTATGCTAGCAGCATTTGTTTCAATGACAGGTTGATTCTCAGCCAAAAATCTAACAATTTATTAGCCAACAGCTAGTCATTCGTAGTCGAATTTAATATAATTTCCTTATATGCTCGCTGCTGCTGCTCTAAATGGAAATATGAGAAATACTGTGAACTGCTCTCTTTGACGCTGACTGAACGAGGGAAGTGCTAGTGGTGGTCATCGGCTATCAACGGAAGATTTTCGAAAAAGCACCAAATACTGTACACAACGACAAAACACCTATAAAAATCAACAAAACCTAAATAAATAAATAAATAATTTAATTAATTAATAAATAACAAAAAAAGATAATCTTTATTCCAGCTGATCTCTTTCTGCTGGTTGTGTAAAGCTGTGTTGAGATGAAGACAGTAATCATTTGTTTATTCAGTAAAAACTGTGCTGTTTATACCTCATAGAAATTGTTCTTCATGAAGCCTCTTGTTGTGAATGGAACATCAAACTGACTAGACCAAACTCTTTGAAATATGATTATGATATCTAAACCGTAGACAGACGGCAATCTCATTCAATGTCAGTCATGTGTGGGGTGAAATATAATTTATTAGGTATTTTAAAGCTCTAGTGAGAGAATTAAAACATGGAAAGCTCAAAAAGCAAATGGCTTTCACAAGTCAAATTATTAAATTAATTTTGATGCAAGCAGAATCCACAGAAAATCAAAATGGAAAATAAGTTGTTGTAATGGAAACAGGTCAGTTTAGCTCAAACGGAACTATTGATGATATTTATAGGAAATTTGGACAGAATCACGGTTTTACGGCTGATCACTGAGTCGGCCAGCGATTCATTAAACGAGCCGTATAACATCAAC
This sequence comes from Sinocyclocheilus rhinocerous, assembly GCF_001515625.1. Lineage (NCBI taxonomy): Eukaryota > Metazoa > Chordata > Actinopteri > Cypriniformes > Cyprinidae > Sinocyclocheilus > Sinocyclocheilus rhinocerous. The sequence continues at coordinate 771,587 of NW_015640057.1, forward strand.
TCTGCAATGGATATTAATATTCAAAATATAGCGAAAACACTTTATTAGCACGGCAACAAAATCAGCAGTTTAAGACTAACTTGTAAGAACAAAACACAAGATACTTCTCTTTTCAATATAAATAAGACTTTATTGGATAAATCTAAGACGTATAAACTAATCTAACACAAAACGCAATGGCAAAAATGCACAAAGCCAAAAAGCAGTGGCAAAAAGCCCCAAAAGGCTAAATTTGTTGGTGTCCTGAGTTTTTAAACTGGGCTGTTGGACACATCCCAAATGGTGTCTTGACCAATTAGACATTATCTTAGCTCGGGGGGTTGCGATGTTTCTCCTCCCAATACATAAATCAACATGTTGTCTTATTAATCACATAGTCCGAATTTCCCCACTCTTGCAGAGTACAATTCAGACATGATTCCTATAACAAGAATATAATACATTTTACAAAGAATTGACGGATAGAAACGTTTTAAGGAAAGATTTTAAACACATGTATACTAAACATGAAAACAAACTTATAAACCAGAGGTGGGGGACTCGAGTCACATGACTTGACTCGAGTCAGACTTAAGTCGTAAATTTTGACAAATATTCATAAAGGACTTGACTTTGACTTGATATTCATGACTTCAGACTTGTCTGATTCGCTCTGGTACGCTACACTGTTGATACAATGAATAATAAGTTTAATAAACCATTAGCTACTAGAAACAAATACATGTGAAAATAAAAGTAAAAATAAAAGCGAAAACAAATGAGACAGATTTTTCTCTCTACTGATTTTTAAGAGAGCAAAAGCATCTCAAGAGAAGAAGAGAAGCAAAGTGGCCAAATTCAAAGCTACACGAAAGTATATCTTGTATTTGCTCGGAAGAAACGAGATATTCCAATAAAAAAATAACAACAATGAAGAACAAGTTAAAAATTAATATCAGATTCATGTCTCTCTTAAAAGTGTTATGGCCACTTTTTCAGCTCCCTGAACTCTGAGTTCATTTAAAACACATCTACTTTCCTTCATAAAAGGACTTAGCATTTTCTTATTAATGCATACCACTCTATTTATACATATTATAAAAAAAATATAGAAGTATAAAATCTAGATATTGTTATTTGGGGAGGAACTCCATCTTTGAGTTGATCACAGTGCTGGTCTTGAAGATGTACTTTGCAAACTTTGGATGAAGTTTCTTTGTCGTGTCACTCACTGCAGCTGATTAGGACAGATTTAAACTGAAGAGATGGCTTTATTGCGTCACGTTTGCTGTCATACTGCTGGATTCATGTGTTCACGCAAAGAAAGAAGGCGCAACTTTTATTCTCGCTGTAGTATTGCTGTTGCCGCCAGCGCCAAGTTGTGAAGACGCTGTGTGTTTCATTGTGAAAGCGAAACTACTTTGGAGATGGTTAGGACAATAATTAAGTGTATACAATTAAACAACTACATAATTCCTTAAAAATAATAATATACAGAATTGCATAGCAAGTGCTATAAAATAGTAAAATAGTATGAGCCGCTAATACATACATACATACAAAAATAAAATAAAATAAAAAACTGCAGCCTCCGGTATTGCAGGAACACCCTACTCAAAACAACAGCCTTATTGAAAATGCACATTCATTCTCTGCCAGCAGATGGCGCTTGAGGAACAGAAATATAACTGTTTCCCCGGTAACAGAACACAAATCAGCACTGCACCAGACTTTTGGACTTTGAAACATGCAGCGCTCATGTTTATTTATCGAAATCATAGCCTTTTGAAGTTTAATCGCCACATTAAGCCATAGCGCAATTCTGGTCTTTCCGTATCAAAATTTAAGACCTCTTGAAATCAAATTAAGACTTTCTTGTACAATTTAAGACTTTTTATGGCCTTACATTTTATACAATTAAATTTAAGATTTTAAAAGACTTTTTAAGGACCCACGGGAACCCTGATAATATTAAACATTTATTTCTTGGTAGTACACATTTGACAGTAAAGCACTGAGCTTGAGTTGGGAAGCATACAACATTTACTTTTATTAACAATATTAAAATGCTAAGCGGAAAGCGTGATTGGGTTTTTACTGCTCATTTGTGCTCAATATCATGTCACGATGTAGGTCAATTAACCAGGGGTGCGTTTCCCGAAAGCAACTATGGTCGCAAGTTCCGTCGTTGTTAATAGAATTCAATGGAACTAACGATTTACGTTTTGGGAAACGCACCCCTGGTTGGGACTTGGAGCACTTCTCTCTCAGACACATAGCAACTAATGTTTAGCCTACAATAAGCCTACCTTCAATAAGCCATCTTTTAGGCAAGTACCTGGGTGTCATGTCATAAAATATTTAAATACGACTGACATTGTATTTGACATGATCACAATTCAGTAAAACATTGCAAGTTACACTTTAATTTCAACATTTATTGAAACAGTGAATAAAAGCGAGCAAATATTTAAATGATCAAAGAACATGACAGACTTAGTCTAGTGCGCACTGAACACTCTCAAAAAACTCCCGTTATAATCACTGAAGCTGTCTACACTGTATGATGAATGAATCTATTACTTAAATCGCACATATATCTGCACTTTTTTGTTTATGATGAGTGAATTCGCTGCGAGAGTGCAGAATTCAGCGGGTGAGCCACGCACTGATCAAAATGTTTCAATGATGACTAATCTGACCTCCTCTGATTGGCCACTGCATACTTAAGCTCAACATAATCGTGTGTGATTGGTTATAATGCGCAACGCTGAAAAATGCTGTTAAAAAGAAATATGAAGCAGCATTAGCAGATCTAAATGTGACCCGTGCTGGCAAAATGTGTGTGAATGCGCACGGTCTAATTTTGAGCAACAGACAAAAGAAGTGAAAAATGTCAGTTTTGGTCGAATTTGAGGTTTTCACAAAAATGAGTTCATTAAGCCCTCTTCTAGCGATGAGACACCTGGGAGCAATTAACATAATTGCACATGAGGGAAAACTGGGTCATGGAAAGCACGTGGGGGCCCACACTGGAGCGAGCTCTGGGGCTGGAGCCGACTCTGGAGTGAGCTCTGGGGCTAGGATGAGGGCTGAGAACATTCTTTTCCTCCTCATCCTCCTCCTTTGGTTCAGGGTGAACAGCATGACCGGTGGGCTTGACATCGGCGCGGCCGGCGGGCTTGACTTCGGAACGGCCGGCAGCCTTGACTGAGGAACGTCCAGCGGGCTAGACTTCGGAGCAGACACTCTTCAGACATCGGAGGATCCCTTCCCTCCAGCTTAGTCCCGTGGGAGGTCCACGGGGCGATGGTAATTGGCCCCGTGCCAGAACAGAGATTTGATGGTGGCGTCATCCAATGCTGTCACCGCGGCGAGCCCGCAGAACTCCCAGGCATACTGGATGAAGGCAAGATCCCTACGGGCTATGGCAATGAAGCATGCGGCTGTTTCCAAAACAAACACGGGAGAGGGGGCGACGCTTACTGTTTTGGTCCGGTATTCTGTCACAATCCGCTACTGTGAGGAGCACGGAGCGAGGAACGAGGAGACGAGGAGTTGACTTCAAACACAACGGAAAACACGGAACACAGGACTGACAACCGCTGCCCATTATAAGGCATTCTGACCCCAAGACTCAACTATTTTCTGCAATTATCCAGCTGTGATCCTTGGATAGTCTTAAAACAATATAGAAGGGGTGCTCCGATCAGGATTTTTGAGAAAGCAGTATCTGCCGATACGATCACCGATACCAATCTATTTAGAGCCTTATTTTTATCATGTAGAATTATTTATAGTAATACTCCAAT